>NC_058034.1:16923161-17115661 GCF_019176455.1 Solea senegalensis
TATAGTATGATGTCCAAAATAACCCAAAAAAGCCATAGTGTAGTATGTCGCCCGAAATTAGACAAAAAAGTCATAGTATAGTATGTTGTCCAAAATCACTCAAAAAAGTCATAGTATAGCACGTCGTCCAAAATCAATCAAAAAAGGTCATAGAACATTATGTGGTCCAAAATCACCCCAAAAAGTCATAGTATAGTATGTGGTCCAAAATGACCCAAAAAAGTCATAGTATAACATGTGGTCCAAAATGACCCAAAAAGTCATGTATGTCTTCCAAAATGTCAAAGAACACACCAAATCATTACTAAGAGCTTCTGCTTCAAGTGGGACTTGATCCCTGTCATTTACATTGAAAGTCAGGAGTGTTAACCTCTACACTAACCTTTCAACCCAATTCTGTTGTAAGCCAAAAGTATTATAGTGCAGTATGTTGTCTAAAATTATCAAAAAAGTAATAGTATAGTATGTCGTCCAAAATCACCCAAAAACGTCATAGTATAGTATGTGGTCCAAAATCACTCAAAAAAGTCATAGTATAGTATGTGCTACAAAATCATAGAAAAAGGTCATAGTATAGTATGTGGTCCAAAATCACTCAAAAAGTCATAGTATAGTATGTCGTCCAAAATCACCCAAAAAAGTCATTGTATAGTATGTGCTCCAAAATCATAGAAAAAGGTCATAGTATAGTATGTGGTCCAAAATGACCCAAAAAAGTCATAGTATAGTATTTCGTCCAAAATCACCCAAAAATGTCATAGTATAGTATGTGGTCCAAAATTACCCAAAAAAGTCATAGTATAAAGTATGGTCCAGAAAATGACCCAAAAAAGTCATAGTATAGTATATGGTCCAAAAATCACCCAAACGGCCATAGTATAAAGTATGTGCTCCAAAATCATTCAAAAGTCATATAGTATAGTATAGGGTCCAAAATGACCCAAAAAGTCATAGTATAGTATGTGGTCCAAAATGACCCAAAACGCTATAGTAGTATAGTGTATGTGCATCCAAAAATCATAGAAAAAGGTCATAGTATAGTATGTGGTCATCCAAAATCACCAAAATGTCATAGGAATATTATGGTCCAAAAATCACCCCAAAAGTCATAGAATATTATGTGGTCCAAAAATCACCCCCAAAACGCCATAGTATAGTATGTGGTCCAAAATCATCCAAAAAAATCATACTATAGTATGTCGTCCAAAATCTCTCAAAAAGTCATAGAATAGCTTGTCATCCAAAATCATCCAAAAACGTCATAGTATAGTATATGGTCCAAAATCACCCCAAAAAGTCATAGTATAGTATGTTGTCCAAAATCATCCAAAAAAGTCATAGTATAGGATGTGGTCCAAAATCATCCAATAAAGTCATAGTATAGTATGTGGTCAAAAATCAATCAAAAAACTCGTAGTATAGTATGTGGTCAAAAATCATCCAAAAAAGTCATAGTATAGTATGTCGTCCAAAATCAGTCAAAAAAGTAATAGAATATTATGTGGTCCAAAATCACCCCAAAAAGTCATAGTATAGTATATTGTCCAAAATCATCCGAAAAACATCATAGTATAGTATGTGGTCCAAAATGACCCATAAAAGTCATGTATGTCTTCCAAAATGTCGAAGAACACACCAAATCATTACTAAGAGCTTCTGCTTCAAGTGGGGCTTGATCCCTGTCGTTTTCATTGGAACTCAGGAGTGTTAACTGCTACACTAACCTTTTAACCCAATTCTGTTGTAAGCCAAAAGTATTATAGTTCACTATGTTGTCTAAAATTACAAAAACGTTAGAGTATCGTATGTTGTCAAAAATCACCAAAAAAAGTCATAGTATAGTATGATGTCCAAAATAACCCAAAAAAGTCATAGTATAGTATGTCGCCCATAATTAGACAAAAAAGTCATAGTATAGCATGATGTCCAAAATAACCCAAAAAAGTCATAGTATAGTATGTCGCCCAAAATTAGACAAAAAAGTCATAGTATAGCATGTCATCCAAAATTGAACAAAAAAGTTATAGTATAGTATGTGGTCCAAAATCACCCCAAAAAGTCATAGTATAGTATGTGGTCCAAAATCACCCAAAAGTCATAGTATAGTATGTCGTCCAAAATCAGTCAAAAAAGTCATAGTATAGTATGTCGTCAAAAATCAGTCCAAAAAAGTCATAGTATAGTATGTCATCCAAAATCACCTAAAAAAGTCATAGTATAGTATGTCGTCCAAAATCAGTCCAAAAAGTCATACTATAGTATGTTGTCCAAAATCAGTCCAAAAAGTCATAGTATAGTATGTCGTCCAAAATCAGTCAAAAAAGGCATAGTATAGTATATCTTCAAAAATCAGTCCAAAAAAGTCATAGTATAGTATCGCCCAAAAATCTCAAAGATCATAGCATAGCTTGTCATCCAAAATCACCCAAAAACGTCATAGTATAGTATGTGGTCCAAAATCACCCAAAAAGTCATAGTATATGTGGTCCAAAATCACCCAAAAAGTCATAGTAGTATAGTATGTGGTCCAAAATCACCCAAAAAAGTCATAGTATAGTATGTGGTCCAAAATAACCCAAAAACGTCTAAATATAGTATGTGGTCCAAAATCACCCAACATGTCACAGTATAGTATGTCGCCCAAAATTAGACAAAATAGTCTAGTCTAGTCTAGTATAGTATGTCGTCCAAAATCACTCAAAAAATCATCATTTTGTATGCTCCTAACCTGTTTCACTCTGACAAAGCTATAACCCTGAACCTCTTCCTTTCCGCCAATTCAATTTCCTGCTTCTGTTTCATACTTATTTCATGGTGCAAGTCTGTGATAGTGCTGCTCCGTGGTGATAGTGTATGTGCCTGCTGCTGACACAGCAGTGAGTGTTTGGTGAAATTGATTTCAGCAGGGTTTCCCGTCGCACCATCTGTCTGTCTACACAACACAAACACAAACAAGGGCCTCATTTCAATAAGTGGAGAGTGGAGCATTTGCTGCATCATTTTACCTTATTTAAATAAAATAATTGATCTTTTCCAAAGGGACTGAGATGTAGCAAAGGATACATCTAAAAATTAAAGTTCATTGTTTTGTCCTCAATAATACATAAAAAAAAAGTTGAAACAGTTCTAACTGCAGCATGAAGTCTGTTTTAGTCAGAACATTCCTTTCAAATCAGCTGCTCAGTGTTGAGCCACAACATAACTTTGTGTAGAGAAACTGTTACGACGTTTAATATGAGAGCAACATAAATTTTCATCTGGCTCATGTTCTGTGACTATAAATAAATAAATAAACCAATATAAAACACTTGCATTTATTTTTCATGTTACATCAGTCGGTCATGTCCTTACGGAAGAGTATTAGGGCCTAGTGTAATTTAAAAAAAAAAGTAAAAATAAATCTGAAATTAAAGTCAGAATTCTGACTTTTGCTTTAGTCAGGGAATTATGAGAAAAAAGTCATAGTTCTGAGATTAAAGAAAAACGTCAGAATTGTGAGATTAAAGAAAAAGTCTGAATTGTGAGATTAAAGTCAGAATTATGCGATTTATTTTTCCACGTGGCCCTGATACTCTTCTGTATGTTCTCTTGGTCATTCGGAGAGAAAAAAGAAAAGAAAAAAGACGCCAACAAAAGAGAAATGTACAATCATAATAAAGTACAAGAATTTACATCTTTACGTGGACAATGTCTGTTCCTGCAAGTGATGGAAAGTCTTCTTATCATTTATGTTTAGTTTAATCCAGTTCAGGCTCACTGTTGTAACAGCTCGATGCTGGTATCACACAGCTCCAAAGACTATCTTTGTTTTATTGAAACCTTGTGGGAAAACTTTATCTAAACTTCAGGAAAGAGGGACTGTTGTTTTGGTTTTTCTACATTGATCTCTTTTTCTGTGGAGCACAGTCATCAAACCACTGCAGTGCAGAGATAAATAAGTAGGGGAATTGCCCTTGTTGGCTTGTGGGAATCTCCCAGAGCAGCGTTCTGCTTCAGGGACATTCCCAGGATACAGCTGCATTCAGCCAACTAGTAAAAAATCCATTGCTGGAAGGTGGTTGTTTTTTGGTTTTTTTACATTTCACTGTGGCCAACATTACATTCATGATTCATATACGAGACATTTCTAAACGTAGGACAGCGTGTACTCAAAACAGCGACGTGTCATTCAAGTATTTTCCAAAACAAGTCAAAGACGACTATAAAAATCTGTGCCCGAGTGGCTCCAGCTGAGGTGATAGGCATCTCTGGCGCTCGGCATGAGAAGAAGTCAGAGCAGCCACAGGCCTTTCAGCACTAAATGGTTTTCAGGCCTGTTTGATGTCACGACTGTAGCTTCATATCATGTATTATAGCTGTTTTCACAGATATGAGGAAACTTAAGGGAACAGAATGTACACATACCTGTCTGCACTCCTCTATTATAACCCTACTACACTTAGATGGGAATTTACACAGAGGTGGAAAGTAATGAGTTACGTTTACTTGTACTTTTTAAAGTCATTTGTCATTTTACTTTTACTTAACCCTTTAACACCTTTGCACTAGCCCACTTTGCATTATCGAAATCACGCAACGGTTTGTGCTATGAGAAAAATTCAGTGTTGCAGGAAGCAGGGCAAATCAGCATCTTAGTCACCAGAGATGAGAGAGGTGGAAAAAATGCCTGTTCATAGTGTCCTTTTTGTTTTGGACATTGAGACAAAAAACCCCTCAAACAAATGTTATTTTAAACATGTTTTATACTGTTCAAATTTCAAATTGAACACACAAAATCTGGTTTTCATGTACAATTTCATTTTAAATTGTGAAAACGGTAAGCAGTAAACATGTAGTAACTGCCAGATATTGAAAGTTATTCTGGAAAAATGGGCAAAAGCACTTAGTCACAGCACATTTTCTGGCCCTTTTATGGTTAAAATAACCAAAAAAAAAGAAGTCCAGATGGACATTTTGTTAAAAAGTTAAGTACATTTTTTTGGAAGTACTGTAATTTGTGAATTGGCAATAATTAATAATAATAATGAAGGTCCCTGAGTGAGTGAGAACGTTAAAGGATTTGTGAACTTTGACCCTTTTGGACTGATACATTATGTGTTTACATAATTTTATTTTGTCAGCACTTTAATTTGTAAAGGTTTGCCTTTAATTAACAATTAATGTGATGTTTGTGAGTTTACTTACTTTTACTTTAACCTGAGTACATTTTTAGAGCAGTACTTTTACTTGTCCTTAACATGTTAAAATAGTGGTACTTTTACTTTATCAGGTACATTTCACAGTGTATAAAATTTCAAGCTCATTTATTTAGAGTACTTCACAGAACCTAACTGATAAATAACTCTCTCAATCTCCCGTATGTATTTCTATCTGAGTTAATTGTATCTCCAAACCACTGGAACAATGTTTATTTTTGCATTCAGGCACGGAAACGGGTATTGAACATCCATTTAACGTCGTTCACGTTTGACTTGCAGAGCAGATCTCTTAGTGCCAATAAAAGCAAAGCGTGAAATCCCATATGAAGACAGAGGCAGACAGAGTAACACAGTCTGTTTGGACAGTCAGGGTCACCACTCGATATCAGGTCGTCTGGCTGAGTGAACCCGACTGAACTTTTGTTCATTTCTAATTTGGGAGAGAAGAGATACAGGTCTCTTTAGGTAAACATCCTTGACAGCCACCTGCATGTGAAACTAGAACTTTTCTCCTCCTCCTCCTCCTCCTCCTTCTCTTCTGTTCCCTTAATCTCCACTGCTGGCCTTTGAGCAAGTAACACGACCAGCACAGACACACCATCTTTGCTTCAGACTGTTTTTTTTATTTGGTATAATATCAGAGGTGGAAAGAGTACAGAAATAGTCTACTCAAGTAGAAATACCACTATTTTGGTAACATTTAACTTAAGTACAAGTAAAAGCACTGGTCTAAAAATGTACTCAAGTTACTCAGTTACTTTTGGGGTTCTTTCTTGTGTCGTGCAAAAAGGACAAGGGAACACAAATCTTCCATAAATTGCTTTTAATTAAAGGCAAACCTTTACAAATTAAAGTGCTGAAAATAATCTATGTAAACACATCATTTATGAATCAAAATGAGTAAAAGGTCACAAATGTTTTTACTTTATCATTCACTCAGGGACCTTAATTAGCGCCAATTCACCCGTCTTCATCATTCACCTGTCCTCATCATTCACCTGTCCTCATCATTCCCAGCCAAAGTTTCTAAATTTGTCCTAAAAATATTTATTATACAACTTCCACAGTAACTTATGACACAGTATGTTAACGCCAATGTCTCTGTGCCACTGAAACTGAACTAAATGTACAATTTCAATCTCAACCTCTAACCTGTATCCAGCCAGCAATTTGGTTTCCCACCACAACATAATTGTGGTCGTACAACGTTCTGCCAAACAGATGAGTTCCCCTCGAGTCTGTGTTATTATTTCTGTTCTCTTCGTCTTGTCAAGACGGAGAAGCTCACTTGACATAAACTTATGTCGCATACTTCTGAGCACAGATCAGACTTTACCAGCGCCTGATTTGAACTTTTGATTGATTCCGTTGGATGACGTGGTTGTTTGCTTATGTTGGTCGGCCACCGTCAATCATGTGATTAAAACACAACCACACAAACCTTCACAGATTTTTTTATACACTGATTTTTATCTTTGATCACCAATATGTCATTAATACCGAACGCCGCATAAAAATAGAACAAGATTTAGGACCCAATTTTCTTCTTTTTCCTCTAGAAGAAGATTTTTATCTTGTGATAAGACAAAGATGAGACGGTCGTGTTGGGACTCAAGCAGATAAAATGATAAAATGTGGAATGCACCCATCATTTCTCAATTCATTCAGTTTATACTTTCAACAGAGGTTACGGTAATGTGTGTGTAAAAACATTTCTTGTCTTTTTACATCCTTCCCTGGACTTGTCCAAGAGGCTCCGGTTGGTTAATGGTATGCAGGCGGCCTATAGTATATATACATTCACTCCTAATGGACATGGGAGAGATAAGCTTAGATAATTGCTGGGAAAGTTAATGCACTGACCCTGGGCACACATTCCATACATGCAGTGAGGGCTATGAAACACATTTTACCAAGATCTCAGCCTCTCTGGTGTTTTTTTTTTGTTTTTTTGTGGTGGGGGGGGGACCTTTTGTTCCCCTACGGTCCAGCCTCTGTACTTGGCAGCTCATCTGAGAGCCTCGGGGCAGATCTCTTGACGCACTGCTGACAGATCAGCAGTGATGATGAGAGAGCGGAGCAGAGGAAAAAAAGGGATGATGAGGAGGCGAGAGGTGAAAGTGAAGAATGGAGGGAGGGCAAACACAGACGAGCGGCACTTCAGATCCTGAGGGGGCCGGGCCTCACGCAAACGTAGGTCCTCTCCTCTGTCCGCCGTGCTTCTTTCCTCCTCCACCTCCATTGCTCTGTCACTCAGGACTAGACTATTTCAATTTAATAAGGCTAATCCCTCCTAGAGGTAAGCTGCTCATCACCTCTCTCTCTCTCTCTCTCTCTCTCTCCCTCTCTCTCTCTCTCTCTCTCTCTCTCTGTGTCTCCCTCCCTGCTCCTCCAGAAGAGAGCAATCTCCTTTCAGCAGGAGGACAGGATGAGGGTGAAGGCCGCTCTGCTTGATAGGAGAGAAAAATGTGAAAGGTGAGACTGAAAAGAGGCCTTGACAGCAGCTGTGGTCGAGCTCAGTTTGGAAGGTTTGGGCATCAATGGTTTGATAAACTTGCAGGTGGCACACCTTTAGTGCCGATTCATCCAGCTTTTAACATTATGCCGATATGAAGCGCGGTGATAACTTTGTCCTCCAGAGAGGAAGTGGAGTGATACAGTTGGTATTTTAGTGTGTGCTATCGCCCGCCTCCTGTCAGCAGAGCACTCTCCAGCTGTCAGCAGTAAAACTTAGTTTGCCTGCTGCTGGAGGCTTTTATTCTTGATGCCGACTACCACTGACTTTGCTTCAAAGTAATGGGCACAATGAAGAATAAATAAAAAGAGTTTATGTAATCTGAAGACAGGGGGTTCAGCAATGACACTGCTTTAAAACAAACACAACTTTTTTAATACAAACAAAGGTCGGTTACGTTCCAGTGCTGCTCACAGGAAGTGATTCATTTGATGTCAGGTTAACGTGTGATCAGGTGATGATTAAAGAATGAACTTGTTGTTGTTGTGGTGTATGAATGTTGCGGTCGTGACATTAACCCATGCCGCTATACAGCTCCAGACTTCACGTGACAGGACACATAACACCGTCATGTTGAAAAATGTTGGCACCAGTGCTTGTTTCAAGGATTAAGAGTTCACTGTGCACTTTACATCTACAGAGACTGAGGAACACATCACAGAACCTGACAGACTTATCTTGGACATAATTCCAGAGTGGTTAGCACTCTTACCTTTGCAGCAAGAAGACCCAGGTTCGTGACCCAAGTGGAACAAGGGCCTTTCTGCATGGAGTTTGCATGTTCTCCTCGTGTGTGTGTGACTTTTCTCCAGGTCCTCCGGTTTCTTCCCACAGTCCAAAAACATGCAGATTTGGGGATTAGGCAAATTGGACACTCTAAATGGACCACAGGTGTGAATGTGAGAGGGAATGGTTGTTTGCATCTACCTGTCCGTACCACTTTTCGCCTTATGTCAGCTGGGATTGGCACAAGCGCCTCCTGGGACCCTCGTGTGGAGGATAAAGCAGGAGAAGGTGAGTGAGCGTTGGAGTTTGGCATCCAGTTTCGTAGCATCCCAGTCGGCAGTCAAGGGAAAACTTAAAGAATTCCTGCCAAAATAGCATTGTCTCTGTTACGTGACTTCATCGCAACAGAGATCTATACTGAGAAACACAGACAGAGAGTCACGTGGAGCAGATTGGTTAAATCATTATTGTGTTAAGTCATTCTCCAAATTTTTGAATGTAACAAATATTTTATGTTTAAGGGTCGCACACACACACAAATGTACTGGATAAATAGAAACTTATCCCCCGACAAACAGCATGTTACTGAATGAATTAACTGCATTTGATACTCCTGACAAATCCATGCTGGTGATGTTTTTACTATAAACATTACTACAGCTTCTGGTTTCTGTGTTCATAGAAAAGAAAAAAACCCTGCGGGGTTTTTCCATACATACCATTGACTGATGGTTTAGATGACAGATCCCACTCTGATGCTGAATATGGGTCTGCATCCTGGTCTGGATTTATGCCAAGATACTTAATGAAACACTTATCAAGCCTCGGTGATGATGGAGTGAAATTTCATCACTTCCATACGAATTCCGTTGTTAAAAAAATATCGTCAAACATTTCTTAACTGATGGGCTTGCATTTGATCCGTCACGCTCATGCTTGCAGACACAAGTTAAAGTAAGAGGAAATCTCACTTTATTAATTGAGAATGCTAAAAAAAATGTACCCAAATAATGACTCTCTCCCTCTGTTTGAATTAGCATACTCAGTAATTAGAATGTCCTATTTTATCTTGTTTAAAATGGTATAGTATAGTACAGTATTACACATTATAGGATATAATTAAATTATGACTATTTCAAAATAGCTCCTAATGACTTTGGTGATGATAATAGATGATAATCAGCAATAGTTTGGCTCATATTGCCTGTAATGCTATTGTAACTGTGTCAGCACGAAGATGTTAACTCCAACTAAATAACGTTCGGATTGAACCATCTTCAGGTGATTATTTAGTGTTTCAAAACCATTTTTATATGAACCTACTGTACGGCAACCCAGTTCACAATTGAAATCATGACATCAAGAGCACATTTGAATACTATCTCTAAGACACTTTTAAAGAAACATACTAAGAGATATATGTCTGATAAATGAATTGTAACTTGTATGCACATGTTCCTTAATCCCGACCCAGTTTTTGGAATTTACTGGGTTTAGAGCATGTGCTCAATGCTACTAGAAGATAATGCAATCCACCCCTTACCTGAACCTTAACCATCACAACTAAGTAACTAAACCTAACCCTACCCTAAACCCAATTCTAACCGTAAATCTAAAACCAGGTCTTGACTTAAGTTGTGGGGCCCCAACAAAATGACATACATATATATAACATAGGTTTGTACATCTTTTGGACCTCACAAAGATAAAAATACATACGCACATACGGACAACCTAAACAAAACCTGCTCCCTAACCAGAACCTAGCCACAATTCAAATCTTAGCCCTTAACTTAAACCAGATCCTGAGAAATGAGATTCTGCCTTATTGGGACCAGGTTTTGGTCTCCATGAGGACTACTGGTCCTGTAACAAATACAAGGATGCACAGACACACACACACACGCACACACGCACACACTTGTAAAATGCCAAGAATCCAAATTGCTAAGAGCTTTGAAATTAGAAAATGAAAAGGAGTCTGGAGGGAACATTCCACAGCATTGCCCTGGTCACCTGATCTATTATGAGTTCAAGGGTCAACTAATGAAACCACCAACCACCAGCCTGTTGGTGGTTTGTGAAGAAATGTAGCCTGACGATTTAACTGGCGGAAATATTTAGCGTCACAGCTGCTTACACAGAGTGTAAAGGATGCTGGTGTTAATACTTTCCTGGGAAAAAGGAAATGTTCAGTGTGGCCTCCTCCGCTTTATAATATCCTACACTGTAGACGCCAATGTGTTGTTCTGAAGTAAAGAGGAGACGTCTGAACAAACAAACCAAACTCTCTATTTCCCTCTTGTGCTGTCGTCTCTCTCTTAAATATCAGTCTTGCACATGATTTGTGACGCTGCATGTTTGTGTACAGAGTGGACGACGCCCCCATGTAGGGAGATTGACGCAGTGGGCCCTCACTCCACCCAACCCGACCTTACACCCTCCCCAGCAGGATCAGCTAAGAGGCCAGCCACAACAATGCAGAGGCGATGGCTTAATTCGCCAAGCCAGATTTACAGCCCCTCCTGCCCAGCACCTGCTCACATTGTTGCCCAGGATTTGGTTTTAAAACTTTGAAGAAGTGGTGATAAAAAAAAAGGGCCGCAGGCAAACCATCCTGGCCCTTAAATCAAAGATTTTCGTTTTTTGATGTTTGTGAAATCTCTTGGACTTGAATGAAGAAATCAACTGAGGATAATCGCACATCATGAATACCCTTCATGACAGTAGGGGGTCACTTTTTTTATAGCCATGCTATTGTCCTCTACCTACAAGATAAATATTAGCAGCAAATCTTAAAACTTCCCCTCTTGCTTGTTTTTTTGTCGCGTAAGTTGCACCCAACACTATCCTATCACTATCATTTTGGTAATATAAGCAACTCTTGCTACACAGTGGGCAATGTAATGTAAGTATGTAAAATACTCTGATAACCACCAAGCATCAGAGATGTCCACCATCAAGCGTTAAAGTGACGTGTAGGTGTGTGTGCAACATAATAATAATAATACATTTTATTTGGAGGCGCCTCTCTGGGCACTCGAGGACACCGTACAATAAATAAATAAATAAAAACACTAAGCGAGAAAAATAAATAAATAAATAAATAAAATAAAATTAAATAAAAATATATATATATAAAAGTAAAAATAAGAAACGACAATGTAGATAGTTAAGTGGGGTAGGCAGTTCGGAATAGGTGAGTTTTTAGTCTTGTTTTGAAGAGTGTGAGAGAGTCCAAGTTCCTGAGGTCCGGTGGGAGTGCGTTCAACATAAAGACAGATGTCAGAAAAGACAGAGGCAACAGAAACATTGTGCTAGTAATTTGAGACTGAAAATAAAAAATAAGCTCCCAATAAAAGTTTCAAAAGTGAAATCCCGGTCTTTCAGCAGTTTGAAGGGATCCATGACTCTTACCCTCGTCCGCCCTTGCATGGCTGGTGTATACACACAAACGCTCCCTCAGTCAGGTCTGGTAGTATTGCTAGACAGAGCCTGTTTTCAGATAAAGGGCATAACATACAAGTACTGTTACATCAACAGAGGCAGAATAAGAACATCAACAGAAGTTACACACTGCAGCTTTAACCTGCAATCGTTGCTGCGACTTTAACCACCAAGGTTTACGTTGCACATGAGTGAACAAGATTGCACAACGTCCTTTGCAGCCGTCATTACAATTATTACTCACCAGTAAGAATGAAGACACTCCTGAGTGAGTGAGTGTGTGTGTGGGTGTGTGTGTGTGTGAATGTGTTGATTTGCAGGAAGCGCATTCCTAAGCTGGCTTGGGAGAAAGTGAGAGGCACCACAGAGGAGAGAGGGACTGCAAAACACAACTGTTTGAAGGACGAACGCCTGGAAAGCAGAGGGCCCCTTTTTGTCACCCGGGCGTCTTGGTGCCTCAGGGGCCACATGGACTCCTGCCTCTGTGCGCCCTCACGTCAGAACCTTTTCTTCACGACATGACAGGACCGTCCACGAGAAAGAGTTATGGCGAGATTGAAGTCGACCACAGCTCACTTCTATTAACTACCTAATACGGTCTTGTTTTTCTTTCTCCTCTCTCATTGTCATCACCCACTGCTGTGAATCTGTTCTCTCTATCCTTCTTGGACACAGTGTGAAAACCTGCCAGTGACCAGCTGCTCCTCTATTAAGCAGCAACCCCCCATCCTTCTGTCCTTTGGCCTTTTTTCTGGCAGTATACTGGCTGTCAGTTTTGACTGTAGGTTTTCTGGACTGCTCTTGACCTGAGATGGGCCCAGCACACTGAGGCGTCCTTGTTTTCTCTTCACGAAGCAGCAAAATGAATGAAGTCCAAAGAGTTGAAGGCTGCTCGTTGCAACACACTGCAGGGGAAATGGTATCCTCATAAATGCTGCATGGCAAAGGGTAAAAGTTTTGTTCAAGAAAGTTTTTCTCTGTGGTGAAAGACCATAATGGGAATTAATGAGGAAATCTTGCTTTTAGTCAGAGAGCTATTAGCTGAGCAGTGCTCATTGCACCATTGCTCCCTGTTGACACCAGCTATTTGAAATCCTTCTAACAAAGTTTCAAGGCCACACATTTGAGGACACATTGATGAGACTGTAGCTCAGTAGCAGATAATAATATGGGTATTGGCAGGTGGTGTTACTGTGTTTATGACCTACTGTAACCCATCAGACAGATACCTTTAAATGTTTGGACATTTATACACAGCAAGGTGTGCACACAAAACTGACATACTTACAAATGTGCAGCATTAAAGGAAAGAGTTTATGTACATCCATGTATTTGGCCAAGGACAGATTTTGATGCATTTTTTTGTGGATGTGGTTTATAGCCGAGGGAAAATAGGCTTTTGTGTCAGATGCACATTCAGGATTTCTTAAAAACACAAAACAATTGTGATGAACACGGCATTAATTTATGGCATTACCCAGCAATTACTGTAAATCTCAGATGGGCTATTGAAGACAACAGATGGTATAAAAAGTATAAATTCAAAAGCTACCTGAATGTTTATGACTAAAATGTTTGTAGTTCTCATATTTTACATGAAAATATTTCAATAACCATATTTAATGGTTTGTTTTTATGTAAATTCTGCAAAAAAAAGACGAACTATGGACTATTTTAAGCCATTCAAATTTTATAAAACATGATAAATAATATACATGCATTTGTGTGTGTGTTTGTGTGTGATATCAGGGATACTGTGTGTCTGCAGTAGCTGTCCACAGGCTGATGCCCTTCAGGATGTTTTCCTCCAGTTTCAGAAAATCACTGTACTCATTCATGTTAATGTCTTCAGTCTCCTGCAGGGATTTCACTGGTTTGTTGGGCTCCTGGGGAAAACCAGAGGTTAAAAAAAATCATAAAATATGTGTAGCAATAGATAGAGGGCACTCATCACAATGTCATGTCTACCATCTCAGAGCCAAACATACCAGAATGTCAGTATAGTCTTGCCTCAGAATATAAAGTAAAGTAAAAGGACTCTGTATGTACGGAACAATAAAAACAATACAATCATAGCAATGAACAAACAATAGGCCTATACTTACTAATAATTATCGAAAAGATTACACAAAAAGTCACATAAAGATACAGAATAAATATGTGGGAAGTAGGTTTGCTTGAAGTAAAAAGAGACACCGTCTACAAAGAAACAAAGGTGAGATTACTGCAGCAAAACAAAACCTCCTCTGCATTAATTACTGTCATCCACCTGACACATTTAGTCTCTGTAGTTGGCAGACAGACTGTCAGGCTCTGACTGTCAGTAACTACACTGTCAAGGATCAAATAATGATCTAAATGAATTAATCATTAGGAGAGAAAGAATACGCACATCAGATAGAGCGTCAGATGTAGAGTAGAGTAGAGTAGAAAGGGGTGACAGACAAATGCAACCTTTGCAATGTCAACTTTGAAACAGTGCACACTATTATAAGACATTTGTGAGTCCCATTGTACAGTGACAGAAGCTGTGAGTCAGGTTAGAGAGTGCAGTTTAGGTGAATGTAATGGAAATGGTTTCAAAGCAATGAAACGTGTCTTTAGATCATTAAAGTTAAAAGTAAAGAGTTTTAACTTCCAGTCAGGTGAAAATTATCTGTGTTACTACTAGTGACCAATTCTCATTATTTATTAAAATGCACAACTCACCATTTTCCTGTTGAGATCGTCAGCCTCCTTTTTCTGTCTTGCCCACAGTTCATCCCTCTTCAAGTAATCACTCAACCTGTTTTCCTCCAGTTCAAAGTATTTCTTCACACTTGCACTCTGCACACAGACACGAGAGAAAGAGAACAATTAGCAGCTCTAATGTATTGTAAGTTGTTTATTGCTCCAGCAGCCGTCTTTTTTTGAGATTCGGTGGATTCACACACTAACAGATAAACCTTTGCTTAGTATGAAAAGAAGCACAAGAAATAGGTTCAGAAAACGAAATTAGTAAATGTTCTTAGAATATAAATAATAATAAAAAACAGTGCCAATAATAGAATAGATTCCTTCTTTCTCTGTGATGTTTGTTTATCAAGTTGCAATTATGTACTACCAAAAAAGATATTCTGCCAATGGGTTGCCAAACAGTTGACAGCTCTAGCTACTTTATTACTCACGTTTCCTTGGTCAAAACTGACAATTACAGTATCAGGCTTTTCTGAATTTTATCAAAAAGGAGGACAGTCCTCCTCCAGTTACGTCTGCAGTGTTTCACTGTGACACACACATCTAAATCTAAAGTCTTTAAATGTGGACTTAACACAGATGCAATAAAGCAGTAAAATGACACTGGTCTCACCTCATTCCTGGAGGGCATGTAGAGCGTCTTTGGGATTTCAAAAACCCGAACCATCCCCAGGTCGTCGGTCACAGCCAGAAAGTGCTGCTTTGCTGAGGGAACAAATAAATCCAGCAAATGAGCAAAAACAAATAAAAAACAACATAAGCCCAGCAAGGACATTATCACCAAGGTTGGGAAAGTATAAATAAACAAACAGGGAGAGAGGCTGTATAGGAGAGGCAGAGAATTATGTTTTCTACCTGGGCGAACCCCTGCACTTAGGTACAGTCTTCCTGCAGCGTAACAAATATAGATTTCAAGACTTCGTAGTAAATACTTTGTATTTTCAAGTTTCAGAACTAAGTTAAAAGACAGCAAGCAAGTGTAAAATTACATCCAGAATGATTTGTTGATCCAGCAACTAAAAGTTATATGTATATACTTAGTGGTAATAGTAATAGTATAGTTAATAGTAATATTGTCTATGACAGGCAAGAGAGAAGTAATGCCATCTAAGGTCCATGTTTGAGGGAAGCAAATCAACCATTTTGCCTGTATTCTTACCTATAGGGTCACTACATATATTGTAAAGTAATTTCTTCTTAAAAGGCACACAGTGTACAATTTAGCAACAATTATTGGTGAAGTTTTGTGTTCGCTCACCTCACCCTTCCATTCTAAATGTGTTGGAGAACCTATGTACCATTTAGTTAGCATCAGCTCCAGATATAAAAAGATAATTCTGGGATCAAAAGAATCATGCTGTACACCAGAGATACCGTGAACTCACGCGAGGCGCTCCAGGGTTTAATAGAAGTAATCTTGGCGTTGGTGATGTGGGCGTGGACCCGTGCAGGTTCACTGGTCTTTTCCAGCAGATCCCACACATCAATACGGCCATCATCTTTCCCGATGAAAAAGACAGCAGGTCGGGACAGGGACCAACATCCCACTGTGCAAACCTGCTCAGAGCTTGGTGACAGGATGATGGGGCCATCCTGGGTGTGGAGGTTTACAGTAGGTCAGACAGAGTTCACAGAGATCCAATAGTTCAGACTCAAAGGTAAATATCACGATATCCATTACAGTCTCTGTGACAAGAAACTGCTACACTTTCGTCACCTATTTTATCAAATAACCAGTATCTGTGAAGTTGTGAAAACATGATTAAGCATGCAGATATTCATGGCGTGACATCACGTCAGTGGTGCCACTGGGAAAAAAGTGAATTCAGAGAATATAAGAGAACTGGACACATAGAATTTATTTAAATCTCACTTAAAAAAATGGTGCTGAATGTGTGCCAGTGTGCCCCTCTGTGAATGGGTGAATGTGAATGTGTTAACCAACTTAGAGCGGTCATCAAGAAAATCACGAAATAAATACAAACCATTTACCTGTCACCGTCTTACTCATGCCAGTCTGCATTCATTTACCTGCATGCATGACTTTCATTGTGTTTCATTGTGTTTCATTGTGTCTGTGACTGTTTTATAACTTGAATTACGTTAAATGATCTGTGTCCTGTTTTTAAAGTGACACTGTTACATTTGCCCAGGGATTAATCAATGTGCGTTTAACTAAACCAATAATTAAATCCTGATGAGTTTGTTATGTTATGATGGACTGAATGAACAGGATAACTTTGATCTGTTGTGCTTAGATTTACTTTAATGTAATCAAATATATGGATAAGATTTTAATAGTTTGTCAGTGAAGTTGTGGTTACCATGACTCCCTCCTTCCAGATTGCAAAATTCCAGCCGCCTGTGGTCAAAATAATGTCTTTGTAGAAGGGCGATCGTTGTACCGTATTTACCGACCAGTGATGGACACTGTAACAGTGAAGCGGCTTGGCACCTGTGAGAGAGAGACAACATACAGAAGAGGGTGCGATGTGTTGTTTTAAAAGTCCAGTGTGTAAGAGAGATTTAGTTTGGATAGTGCAAGTGCATAATCTTGTTTTTAATAAAGACTGTTTAGTTTTTGTAGCCTGGACAGACCAACCAGAGTGTGTAAGTTTTGCAGTAAGCAGAGGCTTACTACACAAGTGAAGAACAATAACATCCTTTCTGGTATGTGAAGGCCAGCCTGGCGTGTTTGGGTAAGGGAGGGACTGTAATTTGTTACAATCTGTAGTATCACTATTATATGTTACTAATTCTTAAGCATTGGACCTTTAAATAAAAGAGACACCAAAAGGAAATTGACCGCCTGTCTTCTGTGTACCTGCAACAATCACTTTCCCTGGTTTGTTTTGAATTTATGAAAAAGTTAGTTCATTTAAACTCTCTTCATTAATGCCGATACACTCACTGTGCACCCGTCCTGAATTGTCCTTGTCCAGTTTCCAGTCAGTGTAAACAATCTCCCCGTCCTGGCAATAAAAAAACAAACAAATAAGGAGCTAATTCTATACGGAATGTGGAATAAACAGCTACAGATATACTGCTCAAGTAAAACAACAGCACCTAATATGAACTTCACGCTTCACCACTTAGCTTATTATGTGTCTGCCTCATATTATTTGTAATGATGATAAATATTCACTTTAATTAATTTGAATTCCTGAAGCCTTGTATTGGCTTCAGAAAACTCATTTTTTGTACAAAACAATGTTTTGTGCTTTAAATAACTGCATGTTATACCCAAGCTTTTCTTCTTTTTCTTCTCCTTCTTTGGTGTTTTACAGCCCTTGGCAACTTTACTGTTTAATTATTGCCTCCTTCTGGATTTCATCAACCTTTTTCATGAATCGCGTCCTCGTATCCCCAGCTCCTTCACTCCAAGAAGAATGTAATTTATTTAAACGGCAGTGGTGTTTACCTCGGTTCCAATATAAAGCTTGGTATTGACATCTTCCAGAGCTCTGTGTGTCTTGGCTGAGGGTATTCTGAGCTGGCTGTAGCCCGGGATGATCTCTGAATGATCGTCATTTTCATCTGATGGGGAACAGCAAGGGAGAGAGTCACAGAGTAACACACGCATGCACGCATACATGCAGGCACACAGTGGAAGATGTAGTATAAAATGTTAACATTTTAAAACAGATTCAATTTGTAAAATGAATGCTGACAAGATGGAGTATTTTTCACTACTTGAGTAAAAATCAGTGCATGTTTTCAGAATAACAGGAAGCATAATCCATGCTTTCATAGCCCCAAACAGTTAGGCTTATTATGCAAACAGGGTTTAGTGATGCAACAATCACCCCCAGAAGAGGTGGGAGGGCAGCATAGTGGATCATTTTAAGTGAAGACAGGGTCTTGACAGTAAAGAAAGATGCTGTAAGTATGCGTTTAACACTACCGACACAACACTAATGACTTATCCTAGAGGAGAAAAAAAGAGGAAAAAAACAAAAAAACAGAGACATTAGTGCAACCTGTTCTGTAATCCGTGTTTGTGAAGTAGCCAACAGAAGGACAAAACGTGCGGTGTTTGAAGGGGCACAGCTGAGGTGAGTGAGATGGTAAGAAGATAGGAAGTTACAGGGAAAGAAAGGGAGAAAAGGTGGAGGTGGGTCTTAAGAGTTGTGTCAAGAAAGGGGACCGTAAAGGAGAAGGGTGGGAGGGGGTGAGATTGGCAGAGCTTGTAGTGATGGAAGAGGTTTTTTCCATCACAAAAGCCCAACTCTGTGTCAGGGACAGTACAGAACTGTCTGTTCACACACTCTCTTATCAACAGACAACTCCCACTCAAGTCTCAGCCTCACGGTGTTAGATTAGATCAGATTACCCAGTTGCACAATTTCTAAATTTGCTCATTACTACTTCAGATGTGTTCAAATATATGAGTCAGAGGATACAGCACAACAACATATGTAGATGTGTCTCCGTTTTACCGCCTTTAACAGCAACTTGACAGTTGCGTCATCTCCACAAGGGATTGCTTGCACAAACTTGGTCAAACTTGGAAAGTCATGTGGCACAGGGCACAGGGGAAACTTTTCTCTACAGAGGTTATTACTGCAAGTGCAAGTGACTCCACTATCAAAAGTGGCAAGACGCCCAGAACAAAACACTTAATATAGACCTCAGAATCAGACAGTGTATTATCAATCAATATAAGTCAAATATGTTAAGAAGCACCACAGTATCAATCACAGAGAGATTCATTTAAAGCTTAATAACATACTGCCCGAGGGCTGCTGAACAAACCCCAGCAGATTTATTGGCCCGGTTAGAGAGCACATTCATTTTGTAACCACCAGCCACCAAAGCTTTGTTTACGGAGACAGAACTTCAGCCAGACAAAGACAGGTCTCTTCTTGACCAGCCAGGACACACACGATCATCTTCTGGCTCCCAAAGAGGTTGAGCAGCATATTGCAAAGAGCTGACAGTCAGCAAGGCTAATGCTGCAACTGTGAGGGCCTTGTTTTGGAGGTATCACTTAATAAAGTGCTATGAAACTGGAGGAGAGAAGAGGGAGGCAAAGAGAGAAAGGGAATACCTGAGGGCCAAGTCAACCGTGCTCCACTGATCACTGCGCTCAACCATCCAAAACAGAATTTAAGAATCCCAGAACCATGAAGAAAATGCTCCGTAGTCATGCACACACGTCTAACTATCAGACAACTGATATTAAAACTTTTAATATTTATTATCGAGTGGTAGCAATATTTGACCACATTTCTTGCTTTTATAAGAATATTTAACTTCAGACTTCTCTTTCGCACAATCCACTGCTTTCTAAAAGTGTGTGAGTGAATTCTGAGCCACATGCTGTACTTTGTATTTATTGTACATAATTATAATTGAGAAATACTCGTGGAGGTGGTGCAAGCAACACATAAACAAATAAACCGAGACAGCCTCAATGGTAGAATCCCTCACCTGCTTTCCTCTCTGTGTCACCATTATCAGAGTAGTATTCAAAGTTGAACCTCAGAGGAGCATATTCTCCACTGGTATTGATCTTTGGTAGTGAAACCTGAGACAAGACAAAAAAGAAGAAGATGTTATTCCACATCAGAACTGGCCACAACATGTTCATCAAAAAATGAAACAAAAGGGAGGGCGTTATTATTCTTCTTTCATGAAAATCACATTTTCGAGGCCTAAACAAAACTCACTACATTTTGCACACGCCAGCCCTGGTGGAAATGTAAAGCCCCCACAGCTAGTTTCACCTACACACATTGAAATTTGGCATACTTTTATATCAGGATAATTAGGTTGGCCGGTGCCTGTGTCAAAGTCGCTCAAAACCCTGACACACATAAAGGGAAGTGAGGAGCCATTCAGTACTGCCTGCAGCCCTAGTTAGTTTTCTATTGCACCCCTGAGTCAGCAATACCCTGAATAGCGGTTTCCATGTGCGGTCCAGGTGTTTGAAAGTGTCAGGTACACTGTAGGGTGTCATCTGGGTCTTCTGATCTACAATAGCCTTTCCGTCAGAGGAGTACTGACTCAGCAGTCTTGGCAATCGTACATCCCAGAACAGTATAGCACTTTTAGAGGGAGAGACGGAGACAGAGAGACAAACAGATGAAGTTAAATGTAACCTATAATTATTTGTTCCGTGTTCATATTCCATTGTTCAGAATATTCATTTAATATTTAAACTGAATATGTTCTATGTAAAACCTACCAGTCAGGAGAGCAGGTTACGACCTGAACAGAAGTGTTGTACTTGTTCTCCACTGGATTGCCCATCCTGGTCACCTACTCCCATGAAGAGAGAAAAAATCAACAGGGAACCATGTCATGCACTGTAAAGTCCAGAGATCATAGAAGGGAATGAGGTTCCTGTGAAGATATGTGGGAGGTTAATGTCCCCCTGGGGCCACTCTGATGATTGCCTTACTTTACTTATCCAGATGAGTGGAGTGGCAGTGGTTGTCATGATTTATTATGGTTCACTTAAGAGACAAGGGACAGGGACACACTGAGGCCATAATGTATCCAATGAGGTATGAAGAAGAAACACATGGATTCTGTGGGCTAATTGGTCATTTTTTACCATCAGCCATAGAAATAAGCATTTCTACAGCTGGTAGCTTTACAGACACATTTAGTTCTGTTTTGTGCTGTAACCCACCTTCCCACTGCACGCATGTTCTCGTCTTTCTCTGCTGTGATTTTGGCTTCCCTGTGACTGATAAGCCAGATAAAAGCTCTTGATATAAATAATTATCATGGCAAAAGATCTGAGAATATAATTGTAATGTTCAGTGACAGCTATTAAAATCTACTCGGTCTCCATTAGGTCGGGAAGTATGTGTTTACATTAGATGTGATAACAGAGACTTAAGATCAGGAAACCTTTCAAGAATGGTTTTCTGAAAGTCACGCTGTGTAGTTACACATTAATTAATTCAGAAAAACTAAATGACACATTGACTAACCACGTGGAAACCTCTCAACTCCTGCCCGCTGTACACCTGATGGGATAACTGTTTGATGTTGGACATGCAGTTGATGATTCCTGCCACCCCCGCTGACCTACAGCTCTGTGTACCTCAAACGTTGGTGGCAGCCACTGGACATCAGTTATTCGTGCTTTGTGGCTGCTGTCTACAGCAGACACTGCACAGTAGCGCACGACAGGAGTCTTATTCCCTTTGTTGTCGCCCAGGTCCTGGTGGAAGATCAGACACAAGAGGCACAGCATGTATTGTACGTTCAGTTCAATCTAATCACAGAGACTTTCATTCTCACTGACATCATCCTGAAAGGGACTTAAATAGGTCATGAACAGATAGATCAAAGGTCTGAATACTGGCATCTGTAATAAAGCAACTATCATTAAAACAAAACAAAAACATTGAGCAGATTCTATCAAGTGTTTACATTTTGAAACAGTACTGCCCAATTTTTAAGAAACGAGAGAAAACATTTCCAATAAATCAGTTGATAAATAAAGGAAACACAAAGGAAAACATTACTGATTATTCTGGCAGCTGTATCATGAGAGTGCTTGTTCTATTTGGAATAAAAATAAAACAGAACACTAATGATAATAATCATATAAAAACTTCATGGCAAATCAAGGTGAACTTGTCAGCTCACATGAATTAAAGTCATAACATCTACTCATGTTAGATGAATGTACAAACACTGGCTGTGATTGGATTCATTGTGTAATATCTATGTGTTTTATCTGATAAGCTAGAAACAGGTGCTGATGTAGCACAGCTTTCACAGCACTCAAAGGCCCTTTAGCTGATACAACTGCCATTGTTGACACTGCAAACACAGGGGAGGGCAGTGATCTGATTTACTTGTGTATTATCTGCTATGGGGGCAACCTATAGCGGTGGATGGAGGGCCTGTGTAGCAGCTGGAGTATGTGAGCTTGTGCCGATGCTGTTGACACTGGGGAATGAAGAGCAAACACGGACAAAGAGAATGGAGTGAGGAATGGTGGGTGGAGGAGTGGAAAATAGAAGAGAAGGAAGTAGTGAGGAGAGGGCTGGAGACAGCTGTTCCCACTGTAGCCGCAATAAAAACACACAAAGCAAATGAGGGCAGGATGATAGGGACATATGTGTCTATTTAAAAATGGCAGTCAGGTGGAAGATGCCAGTGGAAGTCAGGCTTTACAGGGCAAATGTTGTTTAATATGTTGTGTCTGATGCATATGCATGGCTTAAAAAGCAGTCAATCATGAACATATTAATACACTATAACCACTTTTTGCATGTGTCTGGCTGTGGTGTTTGTATGCAAATACATAGGCTGTTTTTATCCGGGCATTGAGGTCATGTAATAATTAAAAACCATGCTTTGATATGTTTTCTTGGCATTTGTATGTTTGTTAAACTAGTTTTGACAGCTGAGGCTGGCTTAAAAAGGACCATTAAGCCACGGCATTCCCAACTAATGAAAGGGTGAGGATGAGGAGAGAACTTAAAAAGTCAACGTATCATCATCTCCGTCTGTCATACAGTCCCACCGAAGAGTGCAGCCTGTCTTTACAGCAAATATGATGCATGCTTTGATTCAAAAAGGACCCACGCTTGAATAAACCAGCTGACATCATCACCTACTGACGAATTACAGTGTAACGGATACCACATGTGATAGACCTACACTGATAGAGGACACCGAGTGTTATTGTATCAACATTCTGCACATTAAAGACAGCATAAGGGTACTTACGAATGTCTCAGTGTCAACAGACACCTTTTTAACACTTGTCTGTGTCCCCTGTAAGAGCATAATGTGAGCAGAAATGTCCCACAACACAACCTGAGACAACAGAAAAGTTCAACATATTATGAGTCTGGTGTGATAAATTCAGATGGAACACAAAAAACAAAAAGTAAATAATGTAAAATGTAATGAAACAAAATAATAATAATAGTCAGGTCTAATAGTACTGCTTGACAGAGCCTGTTCTCAGATGAAAGATGCAGCATGCAGATAATGTCACATTGTTCCTGTTCACTCAGGCCAAACAGAGGTAGAATAATACAACATAAATCTAACTGTATGTACGTGCAATATTAATTAGATGAAGATTTGATGAATCAAAGACTTTCTTATCATTCTCATATAACAAAAAAAAGGAAACAGATTAATAAGACAGCTATAAAGTACAAAAACAACTACAAGGCAGAAAAAAAAGGCAAGAGAGCTGCAAGAGATCAGAGTCAAAGTCTGCACCTGGCCATTCATGCAGCCGCCAACGATAATATTTGGATCTGACGGGCAGAACTCAAAGGCAAAAATGTCATCTGGGCACTCCAGCAGCAACTGCAAGAAAACACAGAAAACCCACATACAAAGGGCAAACATATAGGATTTCAAAGTACAAATTTCCACATATTGGGTGCTTGCCATTTGAGTATTTATTTATTCTAGCCTCGTCATACTAAGTTAAGCTTTTAATCCACAAAACCAAGCACATACAGGGGATTCCATTTCAGCAGGCATAAGGGAAAAAAGACCCAGGAGATATGATTGTATTACAGAGAAGTCATTTTTTAGCCTCTTAAAATCAGCTTGAAGTAAAATTAATGATGTGACTGGGCGACAGCATTTTATTCTATTTTAACATTATGATGTCTCTATTTTCCTCTACACAGTATCATCTGCATCGCTGAGCATTGCCCCAGCTGACAGTGAAACTAGAGCATGACACATGCACCACTGAAGGCATACGTCATGCACAACTCGTATTACTTTTGAGTGATTTAGCAGATCAGTTTTATTGATTCAGAGCCTGGGTCAAATCAATGGAGCCTCTCAAATTTTTCTAAAGCAAATAAATGGTCTTGAAACACAGCACAAAGCAAATCCTTGAAAGTGAGTATGAAGTGAAAATGGAAAGAATGTGCTTGTAAGCTATTAGTGAGGGGGGAGATAAATCTATCTTAACTGGTACGCTCAACACTTTCATTCAGATGAGTGTTTTTCATACCTGAGGATTAAAGGGATCAGAGAAGCAAAAGAAGACAATGAGGGACGGTCTGGCATCAAATGTAGTCGACTCATTAAACCACTCCTCTTTTTTCTCTGTCAAAGCCACAGCTATCACACCTACCACACCAAAACACATCACACAATGTATTAATTACACAGACGAGAGATGTGTTGAAAAAATGTCTGAAACCTTCTAGTTGAGAATCTACTGGCTCACCTCATGTTTTAAATTGAACTGATTGAACTGAGGTTTCTGTACTAATATTAATAATACTAATATAACAATCTGGTGCTTACTTGAAGCCTGGGTGATGACAGCTTTACAACAGTATCAACAATAATGCTTTTCCAATAGGAGATCATTTGAGATTGTAATATAAGACTTTCTTTCTTCTCTCGAACCAAAATATAACAATATAATCGATTAATATTTACCAGATTTTCTCTAATAAGGTGATAAGGTAAAAATATCCACTGTTAAAATCACAATTTCTACTCTACCCTGATTGAGATTTGGTAATTTACCGTAGATAGTCGGGTGCCAGTTAATGCAGCTGATTCTTCTGTCCTTAGTATACGTCTGGTCTGTGAAGGCCTGATAAAGCATCATTCCTTCAGAAACCTTCCCTGACCAGTTGTCAGCTTCAGGAGACGCCTCCAGGGCCTTCCAGTCGTCAAAGAACACATTCATGATCTCTTCCTGCTGAAGAGCTTGTAGAACACTGAAAAACAATCAACATTTTAGGTGGGAAAACATTTATTTGCGCTGCAGTGGGCAGGATGGGATCACTGCAAAAATAAATAATTGATAAGTTTAATCCATGTTATTAATATGAATTGTTTTTGGATTCACATGTCTCTGTCCTGAGATCACATGAGCACAGACAGAATAATTTAATACGCAACAGATGACTTGCGGCACATTATCCCTCTCTGAAACTTTGCCTACACTGACACGCATTTTACTGGGTTTACTGTGAGACTTCCTTTTTTTAGCTTTTTTCGGGGGGTATTGCAGCACCAGACCTCTTTCTCTCTCTTAGCTATCTTGTGAATGGTCAAAGTCTCCCGTGAAGCAACACATTTAGTTAACTGGCTGTAAACAGAGCACAGAGGAGGTACATAGGGGTTGTTCTCTCATTCAGATCACTTAATATTTATACCAGTTTTAAAGGTTATTATTGATCAGTAAAAAAAAACCCTGCCTAATTTATTATCGGGTCAGTGAGTGCATATTGCCAGTTTAAAACATTGGCTTATTGAGAGAGTTTATTGACTGAGTGGGTGCTAAAAGGTTCATATGGAATTATTGATCAATAACACCAATTAAATCCTATCTACTATGATTTTAAATCATGTTTCTCCTGAGCTACAGCTACAGTGCAGAGTGCTGAGACCACAATCTGCTTATGATGTTCTCTTATGTCTTATCTGGACACACAGGACAATCATGAGACAGACATTGAGATTATTAAGTATTATTCCGTTTTTGAAGAGGGACCAGAAACTAGGCTCTGTCCAGTCACAGTAATCATGTAACAATGGACTGGGGGAAGTGAGTGATGATGTTTTAGCAAGGCTGATGATATTCATTATCAATATCATGTATAACAGAAGATACAATATCATATTCCTTGTGTGGTGGGATTTACCTGAAAGTCACTGAGTTGCAAAAATTCTTCAGACTCTCACTCTGGAGGACGTTTTCAATATCTTCTTCAATTAATTCTCTTGGCTTGTACTGCGTGAACATATTCCTCTGATGTCTCCTGTAAAATAGACATGAGGTGTTTCACACAGTTACTATTAAGCTACAATTATGAGAGAAAATATGGTACATAGTCAATAATGAACACACCGCATGTCATATCACCAAATCAAAACAAAAACAAAAGTTCTAGTTTGAGGACATCAGGAAGCAGGGTGGGATCATAGGGATTGTTGTCATGTTATCTGATTTGGTTCACCTGTGTGCTTGCACTTTATGGAGAGCTATGGCAGCAGAATGAGTGAAGTGAAAAGTCATGATCCATTAGCGACAAATAGAGTTAAACGAAAAAATGTCTACACACTGACTAACTAGTAGTACTAAAGATTGCTTTCCTCACTTTGATATTCTATAGGGGAGACAGGTAAAGCAGATGACATTATTTAAATGAAATGACCCATTACCTTGAATAAAAATACAGATTTCCATGGATTTAAAGTGAGTTACACACAATGTTACACAATATATAACATTAATCTTGTTATTAGTTTTATATTTTTATGGAGAAATGTTGTATGTTATTTTCATCTTCAAATTTAATGTATGTGGACAAAACCTACAGAATAATTATGTATGAATCTCACTGTAAATATCTTAATTACTTATTGCACTCAAACATGTGAAATTTCCCTAGATGAGTGGTTGCTGGCAGAAACATATTATTGTCGTTGTTTTTTTTCTGCTTGTAGAGCAAATCCAACTGTACTGATGTGCTGGCATACCACTGCGTCTGAGCACTGCTGCTCTGCAGTGTGGGAACAGCCTGCATCCCGCAGTCCCTTCGCATCTGCTTGATGCTGAATCTGCTGTCTTGATAGGAAGCACACTCCAGGTAGCCGTCCCTAACATCTGCAGTGTTGCGATCGAAAAAACAGACAGGTGCCCCAAACTTCCTACGCATTCGAGAGAACTTGTACCACAGCTGATGGGGAAAAAGGACACAGATTACACAGATGTTAAACAAATAAGATTTAATGTGCATATATCTCATCAGGCAGATCATTTTGCTGTGGCAAACCCTAAAGTGAAAAGCCAAAAGAAGAAGATGCATATATAATCGTATAGTGTATGCTGAATTACCTTTTCTCTGGTCTCTTTAAAAGATTCTTCATCGATTTCCAGCTCACTGCCAAGTGATATCCATTGCTTTGGTTCTGGGGTTTTATTGACTTCACATTCAACCACTTCTGGTATCTCAGCCTCTGGGGGCTTCACAGCACAGACAGAATTACAGTAAAATGGAGAAAATGCAAAACAAGAACATAAAACGATAATTCAACTTTTCAAACAGTCACAAAATGTTTAAAGTAGCTATTAGTTTATTTAATTTATCCTCATAGCTTATTTATTTAATATCATAATGATATATTACACATACAGAAGGGGTAAGAAAGATATATAAAGAACAACAACAATGGACAAACACGTGTGATAGTTTCATAACCGCTTACATTGAGGATTCTGTCCTTAGCTTCTGGTGTCAGAACCAGGTAGAAACTCTGACCATAAGTGAAGTCTCTGTCAAACACCAACAAGATCTCATCATCTGGGTAGTCCTATCAACAACAGAGATGTGCCGTGAAGCAGTTTGTAGTTCCTATCTTTCTACTAGTCTCATTCTTTAATGGGGCAAACTAAAAGATTTGAATTTATTTTGGCAAAAACAATAAATCAGAATTGTAAATTATGAGGTAAAGCGTGGACTAGCACGCACACACACACACAGTACTTTGAACTTGAAACAAATTAGTCTCTAGGGGAGCTCTCTATTGTCTCTCAGTGTAGTAGAAATGAGATTCATGCTTAGAGTAACAGTGGTGGTTACGTGTGTTTAATCTAGATCACAAAACAAGGTGAAAGTAGGTTAAACTAGTTACTCTGTTCCCACAGCTCTTGACTGGGGGTCTGTGTATCATCACAGTGTCTTAGAGGTATTGACTGGGAGATCTACATAACAATGGGTCAGCCTCACCAGCACTATCTGCTTCACAGGGCTGAAATCGGACACTGCAGCTCTTCTCTTAATGTCCTGTATGATGTCGTCTTTTTTCAGCAGCTTGTAAGGACTCTCCCCTGTGACATCCTCATCCGCACAGCAACCAAAGAGCTCCTGGGTCGCTGATGTCAGGACCAAGGGGAAAACGTCCTCAGGGTGATCTTGGTGAAATAGATACAAATCAATGTGGAGGACAGAGGGTGGGTATAAAAGAATGAAGATCATTATTTGTTAGTTAGTCATGTTTTCAGAAGAAGAACCAAACTACTACAAATACACAGAATACACATGGCTTCATAGCTCAGGGGTTAGAGCACTGGTCTTGTAAACCAGGGGTCGTGAGTTCGAATCTCACTGAGGCCTGGTCATATATTTGTCTCATTTATGTGCACAGTTTAAGAATCAATTCCCTTGTAAAAGTTCTGTCTTTGGCTGGTCTTGGTCATCATTTGTGCATCACAATCGCTCCTTAAATCTAATGTGTAAGAATCAAATAAAAATGATGACAGGTTGTTCCAAAAATATGTACCATAGAGATCATGGACATTAACAGTGACGGAAACAAAGAACAATCAGTGAGAATGCAGAAATGATGACAATAATAAATGACTTTTTAACATCTTTATTTACCATAGCCAGAGGACTGTGATTCTTCCTCGTGCTTCTCTGATCAAATGCACAAAAACCACTCTGATCTTTCACCTGCCCTTGTATAATGGGCAGGTGAAAGAACACAGGCCACAACATCTTAATGCTTGTAGGGGGGATATTGTTTTATTGCTACTCTCGCAAGTGCAAAGCAGATCAATAATGCATACATTCAAGATATAAACTTCTCATTTGCAGTACACCCTGTACAAATACTTTTATGATGTAAAACTGCAGCACTGCGCCACTACTACAATAAGGTTTTTCTCAATAAACAATTCATGCATACTCCTATACTCCTATCTAAGTCCAGGCTCCATCCAGGGCACGCTACAGTAAACAGAGCTCTGTGTAATGATAGTTTTCATCCTGCTTGTGGTCTCACTCTTCAAAGTCTCTCCACAAGGTTGCTGAGGGGGACGTCGGGAATGCACAAGTACAGCTTAAGTAACCACTTCCCAGCTGGGTGTGTCAACCCTTTCCACTCACACCACTCACGCCTCACACCAAATCATTGTAGTAGAAACTCACACCCCTCATTTCACAGAGTTATGTGTCAAATTTGGCATATGTATTCATGGGAAGTATTTGCTTGGAAGACAAAAAGACTGTGATGTGCTGTGCATGTTCCATTGCCCCATAGAACATCTGTAGGTTGTGTTAAAGAGATACTTTAAATTTGTCTGAGACCTTGCGTAACTCACACAAGCCTAGGATTTGTTGACAGCAAACAGTTATTTATATCAGACTACGCTGTAACTTTCATCTCTGCTGACAGTTACTGCATATTATCTGTGTTTAGAAAGCTATGGGGAGAAGTGAAGACAACCTGCATTTGTATTTGTGTCAGTAAGCCAGCATGTCATCACTGTCACATGATAAGGATTAACAGCCTAACTGGGGACAATAAGCTGATCTCCATCAGTTAAGCCATTAACTTTCATGGTTAAAACTTATGATAGTGTTATATTAAGGTTGGGGTGAATCCACAGCAATGCATTTAAATCAAATAGGAAAACCGATCTAAAGGAACATTCATTTAAGTGAGAAGAAATGAACTTGTCAATCTGAATCTATAGAATGTTATGACCATGACTTTCAACTTCCCCCAGATCCCAATGACCTCATCCCCAGTAAAAAAGATACACTGATGATCTACATTAGACCAAAAGCATGTCCAAAGGCTATGCAACAGTACACTTATGAACACATCACAATAATGCACATAGGTTTTCTGACTGACACCTCAAGGCACATGACTATTAGTTGCATGTTACATCATCTCTTGTCAAGACAGCTCAAGGTTGAAGTATCCTACACTTACATAAACAATGAAATCCAAGCGACTTAAAGTATCAACAAATTATCAACCTTCAATTAGTTTACTACAAATGTAGGGTATTAAATTTAAGGCAGTGCTGTGTGACAGTGCAGTGCACTTCACTGTATCTAATACGTAGGATCTCTTAAAAACGGATTTGGTTTCACATCACTAGATTTACTAAAAATGGTTCATAATTTTTAAGATGCTAGTGTGAATGTGACTGTCATACAGCATAATTTAAGGGTTACAGAATAATATATAAAAAGTTGTTCTGCCTACGGAAGAATGGGTCATCACAATAAAATGCAGCTCACCATTTTATTTACTGTGTTTACGCTGATGTGTGCAGTATTGTTTCCCCAACACTCACCTCTCCTTCTACTGCCTGCACTGCTTGCTGCACTTTTTGGACTCTTCTCTGGCATCTTTGCTCATCAGACAAATTCACTGATGGTCAACTCTCTGAAAGCAACATACAGTGTCATGCAATGCATCAAACTGCACATTCATATCAGTACATTTCTATGTTTAATAGAATGACTCATACAGATTTCACACAATGCCATTTTCTATACACATAGTGACATCTTGTGGAGGATAAGTGAATTGCCCTGACATTTTCTTTTTCCATTTCCTGTTACCCTGCAGGGAGTTTATCATCAACAAAACCCTAAGGCTGCTGTGCATATTTATAAAGTATGCTTAAATGTTATAACTGAGGATATATTCATATGGAATGATGACTAAAAGGGTCATATCCTAAAACTATTCCATGACACCTAAAAGTATCAACAATCTTTGAATTTATTACAGTTAGCAAAATGTATGTCTCAATGTTGTGGTACAATACATTCACACTCAAATGTTTGCTTGGATATCAGCAAAATTAGTGAAATTATTAAAACCTAATTGTCATTTTTCTGATGTCTGCTCTTGTGACAAAACGTACTTGCTCTTTCAACATGTATTCTACATTATCTGTTGTAATAACTGTGTATTCAAGTGTGTGCTGCGTTTTAATATTGTATCTGGTTAATATGGTGTTATTACTGCTAGTAATAAACTTTTATAGAACGCAGTTTGACACAATAGTGCGCAATAAAATCCAAACCTTTCAGTTGAGAGTAGGTTATTGCAGAAAAGTGCAATACTAGAACTTAAATGTACTTACATTAAATTATGTTCTATGCTTGTTTATGAGCAATAAATAGAAAAGAACACCGATAAAATACGTTTACCGTTTGCCCCTAATGTATAATGTTGGTGTAACGAAGAACTGTCATCGTAAAGAGATATATAAAATCCATCCGGTTTTTGCACTCGACACCTAAACTACTGTTAATCTAGCTAGCAGCATTAATTAGCTGTTTAATGCTGGCGAAAGAGCTCTGTTAACAGCACTGGCATATTTTAACTTGAGGTGAGGTTAATTCAATCCTAAGTCTTATAGAATTAACATAAGATTATGTTACACTTGAAAAGTACAGTTTATGAACGAATAGATAAATAATCTTTACCGGTAGCTTGAACTTTCTCCCCCGGAACTCCGCGCGACACTTGTTGTGGTTGCCAGGGGCAACAGCCGAGCAAAACGGTGATTGACAGTTCTGAGAGCCAATCAGATCTCCAGATGTGAAAGACGTAACGGCGTTGTAGAATGTCAACCTGTTTGGGACATTCCCAGTGTGAATTCATAAAAGTCGACTAGGCTTCCGTCATGACAGTCACAGGTTAGTGTGCATGTGTCAGTAATTTCCTCCACTGACAGCTGAGAAGCTGTGTTTTTTTAAATTTGCTTTTAAAGAAGACGAACTGACGGTTGGACTCGGACCGCAGGTGCACCCAATTAAACGTTAATAACAGTGGGATATCAGGTATGTAAGCGGCCTGTGTTGGCTCTATTCTACATCGAATTTCAGGTTGTCCGGAGTGTAGAGGACACGATTTTAAAGTGTGACACGGCACATAATGAATATTTGATCGTTTGCCATAATGGTGAAGGCTGGTGTAACTCCAGAGCGTGAGCTGCGTTGTATTATTCAACAGTGCTCCTCGGTATACCTTCCCCTCCTTTTGCCTCTACAGTCACCTGCCCCATGTGACTGTACGAGTAAACCGGTTTATACAGAAATTAGACCAATAACTCCGAGCTGTAATTAAAAAGTGTTTGCTACCAAAGTAATGCTTTATTCCCATGGTTCTCAAACTGTAGTTATGTGTGGTACAGTGGTACGCGAGATTCCTTTGGTGGTACTTAGAGGAAAATCAGAAATGATGTTCTTCTGTACATACCACGGTATATGGAGCTGAGAAATGAAATAATAATCGCTACATCTTAGTCCAATTTCTCAATATTTTCTACAGTGGTACTACAGTGGTAATGTTTGAGAACCACTGCTATCACACATTAGCACAGTATCAGCTTCTTCTAATTTTAAACATGCACATTCCTTTCATAATCCACTTGCTTGTGAAGCAGAGTGACTCACTGGTTTGTTTGGTATCTATTCTCATACTGTGGCGACAGTCGAGTACAATATTGTCATGCTAATTCTAATGAAACATTTTAACTGTTGTTACAGATATGCAGGAGTCCAGTGACAATGAGTACAATGAGTATGACACAGATGCCACACCTTCCTGGGCAGAACACCAGCATCATAGTGTGGAGGAGCTGGACAATGTGGAGTCTCTCAGAAGGAAGATCAAATATTACTTCATGAACCCGTGTGAGAAATATCACGCTCGTGGACGAAAACCATGGAAACTCTTACTGCAGATTGTCAAAATTGCTATTATTACCATTCAGGTTGTATTCTTCGACATGATCTTAACCAATGCTACTCGAGTTGTTGCACCAGTCTGATAACACATGTCCTTCCCCATGACAGTTGATGTCTTTTGGGCTCAGTAACCAGATGGTTGTCACATTCAAGGAGGAAAACCTCATGACTTTCAGGCATCTTTTCTTGAAGGATTATGCTCATAGAGGCATGGAAACGTATGCCATCTACACACGGAAAGACGTATATGATCACATTGATTACGTCATTGAACAGGTAAATTAATTTAAACGTTTGCCTTTTATATTTCCCTCTCTATAGCAAGAAACAAACACCAAATATATATATATATTTTAGATTAAAATAATTTATGTTTTGTTGTAAATTATTGTTATTTTTAGACATACTTATATGGTAGAAAGAGCCCATAATGCTTTAATTTGTTGTTGTCGCTGAACTTTGTTCATGTCATTTGGATTGTTACTTCATCATGTTAGTTATGCATGCATAAAACGTTTGAGATTAACAACCCCCGTCTGTCTGCTGCCTCTCAGCTTTTCAGAAAGTGATTTTAAAGTCAGGCATAATTCTTGTCAAACTGTCAACACACTTGTCTGTACTATAACTTGGATTTTAATTGGTCAATTTTAGTATGAACTTCTACACAACATCACAACAGGAAATCATGAATATGAGAAAATTGGTGCTGCCTACACTCCACTGTCACTGTGTCAGGAGTATTACAGGAACGGTACCATCTACCCTGGAAATGAGACTTTCGAAATCGATGCCCAAGTGCAAACTGGTATGCGTGATTGAGTTGTGTGTGTGTGGGGAGGTTTTAATAGGTGATTCAGATAAGTTTGCATAATTCTTGTTGTGGCTTGTATCGACACAGATTGCGTGGAAGTTTATCCAAAGAAAAACCTGTCCCAGTGGGAAGTACTGCCCAAGTATGAATTGCATTTTAAAAGGTTTGTACATAACATTTAACTGTATTTTCCTTAATGCTAATTATTTTTGCTTTGAATATGACAAGAGCCACTGTCACTTCATGTAACCTGTCTCTTCCAGGATGCTCTCCGTCAGGATCACGTTTGTTCTCAAGGCCATAAATTTGCAAACAGTGAGACATCGAGAGCTGCCCGACTGCTACGACTTCACTGTGATTGTATGTTGCTTAATGTGTCTTCGGACTGTATTTTTTGCAGGGATATGGGATTGTTTTTTTTTTTATTACTCCTTTAATTAAAGGTGTTGAATTATGTACCAGTACACAGACAACACGAGTATGCTTGAATGGCACGAGTGAATGTGTGTGCGTTGAATAGGGTTAGTGTAAAACTTATGAATGTTTTTATACAACTATTTGCTATTATTAACATAGTAAATGTTGCACCAGTTTGGTTTGCGAAATGTTGCAAACCTTTTTGTTATCCCATGTAAATGCAGGCTGTCTGTTTCACAGATTACTTTCGATAACCAAGTTCACAGCGGCAGGATTACGGTTGACCTGGAAAATGATGTAGACATCAATGAATGCAGAGACTGGAAAGTAACTGGAGCAGGTAAGTTTACTTTCATGAATTTGGCACATACAAAGTGATCGTTTGTCAGTTTAGTTGGACTTCATTGTGTTATAAAAGCTAAAGACAGGGCATAATATCTGTTTGAATAGGTTATTTCTGTTCATATTGACTAATATTAACATCTGTTCCCTCAGCTGCTAAAAGCATTTTCCTAACGGTGCTGTTTGACTGCCTCATCATTATAACATGCATCACCTCCCTCACCCTCTGCACGCGCTCGGTGATCAGCGGGATTCTGCTTCAGTCAGTAAGTAAACTGAGGATTTTTGTTTTGCACAGATCCTAGAGGTGGTGCCATTGTCTTATTTACATGAGATACATTCTGGTATTAATGAAGTGAAGCCTTATAATTTACACTAAATTGGAGGAAGCAAAACATTACAGTTGGGATGACTTTTTGAACATGTCAGTGGCAACAATAAGCACTTTTAACTGGACTTACACCTCTGGCAGGGATGTAACCACTAGTAGTACTTCTTCTATTATTACGGCTACTGAGATTGTAGTTAATACTGCTCTTATTTCTTAATAATAAAGAAAATACTGTTTCTGTTCAAAAGTTTGCATGGTTGTGTTTCCTCTGTTAATCTTGAACAGCTTTCTGTCTTATGTGATTGTTATGTACAAGGTTCTTTATTTGTTTCAGCTGCCCGTTTTGTTTTAAATGAGCTGCACATTTAAGATTCTCCTAAAGTGGCTCAGTAATGGCCTCTGCAGAACCTTATGCATTTTCTGCTGTGACCACTGATTGCTCAACGCAGCCTTGCAATTTGGATCATTGTCATGTTGGAAAGTTGAATAGTGTCCAATAGTTTCTGATAACGAGTTGAATTCATCACACTGACGATTTGGGCTTGTGTAAGCTTTCAACAACAAAAAATGATAGACATGTAGCTTCAGGCTTCACAAAAAGCTTAATCTGCAAACATAGTGTTTATGGGTTGTGAATATAAAGATCAACTTTGGTCTTGACACTTCAAATGTCTGACTATTAATGTTTTTTTCTGGCAACACAACCGTGCAGCCAAATTTTGTTTAAGAATAACCACACTTTATCTTGAAGTCAAGAAAGAATCAGGAATTCAAGTTTTCCTGACTTTCTGTTATAGCTGAATTCTTTCTTGGGTCGACCTCATGAGGTCTTGTTATCAACAAATCCTTTTTTTTGACTCGGGACGGTCGGGGTAAGCAGTTTTTGCTTTCTCTGTGGCTCAGTATGCATATGCAGTGGTCTCTCAAGTACTAAGAAATACAATGAATATTTAACCCCAATAACCCCAGAGGCACAAACAAACATCTCACAGGTGTGGAAAACTTGCCCTGGACAGTGTGTATGCTGTGAGGTCATAGATTCAAGGTCATGCACACTTTTAAGCTGGGGCTATTTGACTTTATGTTCATACATATATTCATATATTTTCAGTAAGATTTTAAATGTGCACACACACACACACACACACACACACACACACACACACACACACACACACACACACACACACACACACACACACACACACACACACACACACACACACACACACACACACACACACACACACAATTAGTTGTAAATAAGCAGTTTCGTTGGATCACTACACTTCAAAAGGAAAGAATATTTTTCAACATGTAGCAAATATTCTGTCACAGGTATGTACAAATACAAGTTAATTTTCTGTCTCCTACGAATTTTAATTGAAAACACGACCCTGAAACACATCCTATCCCACAAGAATACCCCTTTGAAGCACTAAATGTCAATGGTTTTGACCTCACAGCCACAGAAATACATTTGCAAACACACAAATCAATACTGGTAACGTTCTTCAAAAGATTAATAGGACAACGATACCTCTGTTTTTACCTCAGGAGTACTCAATCTACTGCAGAGACCACTGCAGTAAGAAAGTCCCGCTGTCAGACAAGTTGGAGTTTGTGAACGGTTGGTATATCCTCATTATTGCCAGTGACACACTGACCATCATCGGCTCCATTCTGAAGATGGAGATCCAGACTAAGGTAACATGGATTCAATCACCGTGACTCCCTTCATGACTTTAATCCCAACTACTAGAATATTAGCTGCGGTCTGTTGTGCACACGGTAATGTAGTCATTCACCTCAGATCTTGTCTTTGTCCACAATTTCCTCCAGGTTCTCACGAGCTACGACGTATGCAGCATCTTCCTCGGCACGGGCACCATGTTCGTCTGGATTGGAGCGCTCCGCTACATGGGCTACTTTAGAAAGTATAATGTAAGAGCAGATTATTTATCAGATGGGGCGTTAACAAGCGCACTGCTTACAACACAGATCCCACATTAAGCAAGCAATTAGTAGTTCTGCTAAATGTACGCACATTCTCTCATAATGGCACATGTTTTCAATGTAACAGCATATAAAGTGTTTAATATTTTCTTCTCTTATACTTTGGTTTCACAGTAGCTAATTTATGATAATAGCCCCTAAGTTACTGGAAAATATGAACTGTTTTAACTTGAATGAATTCTCAAAGATTACTCTGGTTTCCAGAAACTGTTCCTACCATGTGTTCTTTTGCTATTTTCAGATTCTCATCCTGACCCTCAGGGCAGCTTTCCCAAATGTTATCCGTTTCCTCTGCTGTGCTGGAATCATTTACCTGAGTTACTGTTTTTGCGGTTGGATTGTCCTTGGCCCGTATCACGAGAAGGCAAGGATTTATATAATACAGAAAATAAAGTTTGTATGATTTTAAATTAATCCAGACCTGAAAACCTTCTTAAACTCAAGTTTTGTGCCATTTTAGTTCCGGACCTTAAACACAGTGTCCGAGTGTCTGTTCTCCCTGATCAACGGAGACGACATGTTTCCCACCTTCATGAACATGAAGCACAAGAGCAGCCTGGTCTGGGTTTTCAGCAGAGTCTACCTGTACACGTTTGTCTCACTATTCATCTACATGATCCTCAGCCTTTTCATCACAATCATCACCGATACCTACGACACCATCAAGGTTAATCACACTCAGCCAGTATTGATGGTCTTGTTAAAATGCTTTTTTGTTGTTTTTCAGAACAAACAAACATATTTAAGTTTTAACCCATTTCTAAAATATGTTTTGATTATAACTGTCAATTTCTGACTTCATTTAGCAACAGCAGCAAAGTGAAACCCCAACATCAGAGCTGCACAAATTCCTGTCTTTATGTAAAGACCTGCCAAACTCTGGTGTGTACAGACTCAACGAGACCAGCAGCTTCTTGGACTGCTGCCTCAACAGGTAAGAACATTGTCCGGCCCTGGCTACTTCTGAGAAAGTAAGAATGTTTGGTACTAATATGTATGAACCATCTTTGTTCGTCATACATTAAACAGGTGGTGAAAGTTGTCACTATAGACACATCATCTTGAATGTAATCTAAGTTGAGCATCTTTCTTCTTTTAGATGCAGGAGGCATCAGGACAGGCTGACCTCAGAAGCATAGACGGGCCTCAATAATGAAGAACATTGTATAAATGAATTGTATAAAGAATAACCAAATGATTAATATGCACTTTACTGTTTTAAACAAGGATTGAAAATATCTTCTCCTTTACCAACTTGTATTGATAAACTGTGATTGTACCTGTAAATAATATTGAAATCTAAATCTTCAAAAGCACTCTATATGTTACTGTAGATATTCAATCAAGATAAATAAATAATTTGTGATACAAATTGTGTTTTTATTTCTCCATTGTCAGGAGAAGGTATCAATATAAACACTAAAATAATATTTCTTGTTTCTCCTACTACATGGTCACCTATAAAATCTTGTTACAAAGAAGAAAAATCCCATTTCACTTTACGGCAGTGATGCTCTATTTGTGATAGTTTCTTATAATCAAAATCCATAAAAAGCTTCCATTAGTGGCTCCAAATAGTCAATGTACCAGAAGAAAATGGGTGAGACCCTCTGGGTCCAGGATGTCCCAGAGATGGTCCAGGATGTCCCAGAGATGTCCCAGGATGTCCTCTTCTCTAAAGTAGGAGTTCCTTCAGTTTGGTGTCTGTCCCTGAAGTGAATAACTTCAGCCATAGCTGGTATGAGCAATTTCAGGCAAGCCTTCAGAGCAGACAAACATCTACCAAGAGCTCTGATAAAATAAGTCCTCAAACACAGGTAGATTCCATTGGTTAACTTAAAACACGTCCAATGGTCTCAAAACTACATTTTCCCAGGGTTTCAGTCACGTTGACCAGTTTTGTGTTAAGTGAGCCCATAATTCCCTGTAACATCACTGATATTCTTGGCAGTCTCACACAAGAATGTTGTAAGGACGATCCCAAAAAGGCAGGAAACATGGTCCATGTGGCTTTTTGATTCTTAATAATAATAACAATAAAGTTTGGTTACTTCATTGGAGATCCTGAAATAACATGAGAATCACTCAAGAGATTCCATTTTGGACTGGTTAATGCCCGGGGGCGGCTGGACTCGCTGCTCCTCCATCCTGTTTGACTGGGAACGCAGGATAAGACTGAAAAAATCCTCGTCGGGAACAGTTGGTCCTTTAGTTGTAGAGGATTGAGTGGGAGGAGGTGAAGCAGGAGAAGGTGGAGCAGCACACCTCTGGTCATCAAGTCTGGACCCCTAGAACGTTGTTGAGAAACAACACTTTATCATTATCTGATACTGCTGAGGCAGGGAGACACAGCCATAGAATCACTGCAGACTGATTCTTTTGGGTTCTACATTGTTTGCACAAAAACATTTTGAAAAGCAACATAAAATAGAAATTTAACATCTACATTAAGACTGAAAATAATGTGCAACATTGTAAATTCAGCCATTACTTCTACATTTTAAGTATTTCTGATGTTTAGACTAAGCTTTTGACTATTTGGTTATAACATGAAATAATTCTGTTTAAATAAAACCAATGTCTGTAACGGTGCACAAAACGGAGACACGGCGTACATGTGAAACACAATCTTGTTATCAAACCTGGGAGCATGAGTATTGGCTCAGGGTAAAGCCAATTGTTTCCCATCATGCACTGAGCTTCTGAAGAGAGTCGGGAGCAGCTGCGGCACCTGGCTCTGCACACTGCAGCCACTTGATCTCATAAGATTATCACTGCCGGTGTTGATGCGACACCACAGCAGGTCAGGCATTATACTGAGCCAGACGCTGATCGCCAGTGACAAGCTGCCTAAATCTGGAACTGGACAGCTCTGTTCAGAATATTCTACTGATGCATTGGATGTTTTCAAGTTGTGTGTGGTTTTTTGTTTTTTTGAAGTGATTTCCCTAAAATGAATCAGGACAGTGTTACTTAAATGACTAACCCAAGATTTCTAGGCTGAACCTTACTTGTACATGAAATTATATCACAAATCGCTTTCTATGAAATATCTAGCAGAAGAATCCCAATTAGATATTTTCCCCAAATCTTAAAACTCCAATTTCCAAATGCTATCCTCACTAATTGCCCTAGGGGAAAAACAGAAGCGGCATTCTACTTTCACACTTTAAATTAACTTTTAGTACAAGAATAAATATAAGCACGGAAACAAAGACTGTCACAGAAAAGCAAATCACGCATAATAAGATTTCTAAAACTAAAAAAATATATATTTTGCTTTGTTCCTAAAAGCAAAGGTCATTAGTGTGTTATGTGGGAAATATTAACCATTAAGGACAAAGAAACTGGACAACAAGTAACTAAGATTTGTTTTTTTTCCTCACCTGGCACTTAACAAGCATGTCGAAGAAGACCTCGTCCCCCTCAGGCTGCTCAGAGCTCGCCTCGAGTCGACTTTGCAGGGAGGGTGTGAGAGTGCTGGACACTGGGGAGGAAAAAATCACGAGCATGAGTCACAATGCAAGCAGCGATGAGGGCTGGAGGGAGGGAGCGCGAGGATGGCTCATTATTTCATCACCTTGTGTGGGGATGTGATCTGTGCTGGAGATGGGGGGTGTACAAGGCAGGTTGGAGGCGTTGAGACGTAAGCCAGGAAAATGGCCCAGGCTGACTCGTTGGTCGTCCAGACGACGGCTCTGTGAGCTGGCCAGCAGTTCCAGGAAATGACCAGGATCCTGGGAGGGTGTTTCGCTGGACGAAATAGCTGCAAACAAAGTAATTATTAACTATGGGTGATTTGTATCAAATGGAAATGGGAGGATTGTGCTAGAAACACAGAGTTGTGCCTTATACTCCTCTAATCAGAATCTTTTACAGAAGCTAAATAACAGTAAAATTGTTATTGTGGTTTTCTCCTTCATAAAGCACAAACAAACTTTTTGAGATGATTAAATTCAAATTAAATGACACAAAGTATGTCCCCGGGAGGTGTTGTGCCCAGTGGAGGATAAAACGACAAGAAATGGGGAATTATATTGCGCAGAGTATCTATTAAGTCATTTTTACAGCATGTGAACAGTAAAGGACACACTTGTGGTCAAGCTGCACTCACACCATGAAGTAAAGTAAGTAAAAGGGTTATTTGACATCTTTCCTCTTAGAAAATGGCACAATTATGAGAATATGGTGTGAAGACAGGTGAAAACACAAGGGGACCGGACTCACATTTCCTTTCAGCTACAGGTGGGGTGGAGGAGGGAGAGGGATGGGCAGGGAAATGGCTCTGGCCATCCAGTAGAGAGCACCTTTGGTCATCCATTCTGTTGCCCTGGAAACGAGAGAGGAGGTCGAAAAAGTTGTCCTCTCCAATAGTGTCCTGCGTTCCTGGCTTTAGTATTAAATAATAAAAAAAAAAAAAAAAGGAAAAATATTTCCCCAGTGAAACAGACTTAATGCTAGAAAAGGCTTTGGACAAGTAATCAAAACACAGATTCTTAACAGTATGAAAAGGAGTCAAACCATTTTCACCTCAACTTTAAGGTCCTCTGTGTAAAATATAGAAGAAATTAGTTTAATTTAGTAGAAAGTATATTGTTTTTTACTTCCCCAGAATAAGCCTTTTATTATGTTTATATGAGTCGCTGGGTCAGCTTTAACAAGGCAGCCATTTTGGACACCAACATTTTTACAATGGTCCACAATGAACAAACTAAAGACTAAACCCCTTGAGCTTTGGTTATCAAACCTTCCCAAAAATATTTTTTGTGGAATACATGAGTCAGAGGTGATGATCCACATATTTACACAATATTTCCCTCTCACTGTCATGTATTGTATTATTGTATTGATTCAACTTTTGCTTGAGAGTGAATCATCAGCTAGCTTCCCCTCAGAGTGGGAGGGGCAAAGTATTTAGAAATACCTTGATAGTCAACGGCGTGTCCACGTCGGAGGCCGTGTGCTCGCTGCAGTTTTCATGTTGGTCTCGAGGAGACGATTTGCTTGTGTTCTTGTGCTTCTTGCTCGTCAGCCGGTGGAAGAGGAAGAGCATCGAGGAAGCCTTGATTGTGTTGTTTTTTGAAGAGCCAGGGAACGAATCCTCCTGCCAGCCCGGTTATAATCAAGGTTTAAATGCATTAATAAATGACAATGAAGCAAAACACATTATTTTACATAACAAGAAGTTCTAAATGTCTCCAAGTATCCGCTGATTTTGGTCAACTTGTTCCTCAAGACACAGAAAATGACTTATTTTAATGATTTTACAGTTTTTTTTACAGTTTTTATAGTTAAGCTATATTTATCAATGAGGCCGGATGAAATAAATCAGGTTGTTCAACTCCAGGAATGTCTCAGAGACATTAAGTCCTGGATGACCTGTAACTTTCTACTTTTAAACTCAGAAAAACCTGAGGTCATTATACTCGGCCCTAAACACCTCAGAGAAAAACTTTCTGATCACATTGTCACTTTAGATGACATCACCCTGGCTTCCAGTTCCACTGTGAGGAACCTTGGAGTTACTTTTGACCAGGAAATGTCATTCGATTCACACATAAAACTAATTTCCAGAACAGCCTTCTTCCACCTGCGGAACATTATGAAAATTAGAAACATTCTGTCTTTACAGGATGCTGAAAAACCAGTTCATGCTTTTGTTACATGTAGATTAGATTACTGTAACTCCTTATTATCAGGATGGTCCAACAAGTCTGTTAGAATCCTTCAGTTAATTCAAAATGCTGCAGCACGAGTTCTGACAGGAACTAGAAAGAGAGACCATATAACTCCAGTGTTAGCTTCTCTACACTGGCTCCCCGTACAGTTTAGAATTCAATTTAAAATCCTCCTCCTCACGTACAAAGCACTTAATGGTCAGGCCCCTTCATACCTGAAAGACCTAGTCTTACCTTATCACCCTAATAGACCACTTAGGTCACAAAATACAGGTTTACTTGTGGTTCCCAGAGTCTGTAAGAGTAGAATGGGAGGCAGAGCCTTTAGTTACCAGGCTCCTCTCCTGTGGAACCAGCTTCCAATGACAGTTCGGGAGGCGGAGCCTCTCTCTGTATTTAAAGTTAGACTTAAAACTTTCCTTTTTGATAAAGCTTATAGTTAGAGCTGGTTCAGGGAAACCTGGACCATCTCTTAGTTATGCTGCTATAGACCTAGACTGCTGGGGGATTTTCCTGTGGTACACGCACATTCACTCTCTCACACTCAGGATATGATTATGACTTTTTATATGTCATTAACCTTGTCTCTTTCTCTCCATAGTTTGTGTCTTTCCTTCCTTCCCCCTCTCTCTCTGTATTCTCATCATGCAGGTTGCAGGATCAAGATCCAGTTTTCAAGGCTACACTTATCATCACCATTATTATTATGTTATAATTAAAAAGTCGATATCAGTAACTGTATAAACTTGTAACCTGATACAGTTGTTGTGTATCTGCTGCTGGTCTCCCTCTCTCTCTTCTGTCTCTACCTCATCTCCCTCTTGTCCTTTCTCTCCCCCCATTTTCTGTCCCCCACCTCTCCACTGTCCCCCATTTTTCCTTTCACCCCAACCGGTCGAGGCAGGTGACCGCACATCTCTGAGCCTGGTCCTGTCAGAGATTTCTTCCTGTTAAGAGGGAGTTTTTTCTCTCCACTGATGCCTAGTGTGAACTGTTGGGGTTCTCTGCTCTCTTTGATGTTGTCTATGTACAGTGCCTTGAGATAATGTATGTTATGATTTGGCGCTATACAAATAAAATTGAATTGAATTGAAACTTGAGAAACACTTGAGAATGAATCATTCACAACACATACTGGATGTTCTGGCGAATCTCCGCTCTGATCTTTGTCGGGACTGGGACTCAGTCTCAGGCTCTCCGTCGTGGCTCTCCTCCTCGGTGGAGTCATCACCCCTGTGACGGAGTCATCAGTGTGAGCACATGTTTAATTTTGAAACAGAAACAGTGATTTATCAAAAAGAAAGAAAGAAGATCTTCCATCTTTGTCATGGCAAACAACAAGCTCCTAAAAATACATTTAATGTCCCAGTGTCATTCTCAGGAGTGTAAATGTACCTTGGAGGTTTGTGTAACCCTGGTAGCTCACTGGCAGAACGGAGCTATTGCTATTTATGTTGCGGAAGATGTTGGGATGGATGTTGGTGTTGGACTTGAGGCCTACGACCAGCCGCAGGTCTGACAGGTTCATCCTGGCTGTGACCTCACTGCTTTTGTCTCCAGTCTGCATCATCGACAAAACTGAAAAGTTAATATCAACAGAAATGTGCAGAGCCAAAAACAAGAGTGACACAGGCTTTGCAACTCAAGAAGCTTAATTCACTGCTGTTCACTATAAAGCCAGTAGATGGAGCTGTGGCCCAATGACAGCCACTGATTGGACTCTGAGAAAAGGAGGTGAAATGGAAAGCAGTGACCTCTTTGGCAATTTCCAGATGTTTCTCAGCAAAGTACATGGCCTGCTCATGATTCCCCAGGGCAGTGTGGGCATTTCCTAGACTCCAGTAAGCTCTTCCTTCACCAACTCTGCAGTGACACACACACACACACACACACACACACTCAGGAAAAGCAGCTTCAGCTAGGATTATGCAACAGAGGAGAAAACCTTCCTAGACATAATAGAATGAAGTATGCCATGCCATGTTGTTATTATTATTATTATTATTATTATTATTATAATTATTTTTATTATTATTGTTATGTGTGGTATTATTTAACATTTACATACACATAGTATAGAGTAAATGACTATATTAAGGCCGTGCAAGTCCATAAAATCCTGCCTGCTTTTCCCAAAAAAAAAAGACTATAAAAAGAGAAATACACCTACGATAGAAATTAGATCATTGCTTTGTCAGCAGAGCTGTAGTAAAAAGGAAACGCTTGTACTTTTAAATCTTGTATTTCACTTCAGTTAATGGACGCGAACAGAACTATCATCTTGTCGTAAGCAGCCTCTCAATGTTGGAATTGATCAAAGGTGGAGCCAACTGACCGTTTTAGTTTTTATAAAGCCATTTTTTAATGCACTGTACGTAAAAAGGAAAATGTAGTTTGGACATGGATAGTTCCACATGTGCATGACTGTGAATTTACAAATTACTGTTCCTTTTAGTCTGCAGTCTAAAAGCCATGTTTTAGCAAATGATACGTTCATGGTCCACGCACAGCATATTGAAACGTGAAAACAGCTCGTACGACTGATACCTATCGCTGAGGTCCTGCGCAATGACCAGATGTTTGAGGTGGTAATCAATGGCTCTCTCATAGTCCTGCAGTAGAGTGTAGGTGTTGCCCAGACTGTAACAGGCCTGCGCCTCCACTGCTCTGTCCTTCAAAAGCCTGGCCAGCTGCAGAGTTCTCCTGAGGGCGGAACACAAGAGGAGGAACAAGGTCAAAGAATGTGTAGGGTGGGTGTGGAAGAATGATAGTTATCTGTCTGAACCTAATCACTCACCACTGCTGAACAAAGTCTGTGGCTGTTACAGAGGACCATTCAAAGCTTTGCTTCTTGCGTTTATTGGTATGATTAAAATGGTAACATCGATTAAATACCGCATCGTTTTAACACACTATGATATGAATGATTGTTGTAAAACTAATTGTGTGCTTATAGGTGCTTTCAGGTAAACAGTTCCCACCAAAACCTCAGCTGTGTTGATGCAAATTGATTTAATCTGATTTCACTCATTCATTTATGGTTGCATATCCACACGTGGAACTAAAAGCTTTTGATTGTCTCATCAAAGCCTCGTACAAATCCAGGAAAGACATACAGTACAGCGATCAGAGGCGACATGAAAACTGGTTCGCCATGAAATAAACAATGGCCTGCCTGACATTCAAAACAATCTTTGTAATAACATCAGGCTGCGACAGCATTACATCTACCAGTTTCATTGTTGTGAGTGATTGATGCCAAGTCATTATCAATATTAAAATTTCGATTAAAATAACAAAATAGAATGAGGAAAACCAACATCGTCTGCCTGCTTGCTTTATGATTTCAAATTGCTTCCGGCAGGTAATGAATATGAGGTACAAGAGACTCACTTGTAATGACCAGCTGCTACTTCAAACTGGCTGAGGAAAATGTGAGCATTGCCAAGGTTACAATGGGCTCTCCTCTCGGCCGACCTATCCCCAAACTCTTTAGCAATGAGCAACCGCTGTCAAACAGGAAACAGAGTAAACTTGTATTATTTTCATCAACAGGAGAAGAGAGAGGGACACAGAACATCATCAGATCAACAGAACATTCACAGTTAGGAGACAAGAAATACTGCAGTTCTGTGGCTGTGCCAAGTCAATGTGAAGCCAGCGCTGTATTTAAGACCCCAAAGAAAACACAGTATTCTTGCCCGTCACTCAGTTTGTTTGCCACTTACCTTTTCATGTGCACCCACTGCATTTTCAAAGTCACCCAGCAGATAGTAGGTATTACCGAGGTTCCCGTAAGTACGACCCTGGGCTGCCCGATCACCCAACTCCTTCACCAGGCACAAGTTTGCTCTGACAACGACAAAAGGAATCCTCAAGTACAACATATTGTGGTCAATTAAGTAACGCTTTCAGGGTGAATTTCCAGCCTGTGCCAGAGCCCAAAACACCAACGCTTGCCTTTTGTTCCCATTTGTTGTATTAACTGAGCTACATGGGATTATTGCATTGTTGATGCTACCTAATGATAATCCAGTAAGGGCATGAGGTTTGTTCATATATCGCTTAAAATTAAACTGATTAAACTGTCACAGCATCAAGTAGGACAAACACAGTCATATTACAATAATCAGAAAGACAGAAGAGGTGATGCACATTCAATGCCAAAGACAATATGAGTTGTAATCTCCTCTCATACAGGCCTACTAGAGCTGCTTATGTTGATCAGTGTTTCCCAAACCTGGATATGATAATATTTCTAAATGTCTTGTTTTGTCCACAAATCAAAATGATTCGGTTTTAATGATTTCTTTGTTAAATGGAGCAAAGAAACCAGAACATATTCACATTTAAGAAGCTGAAAAATCAGAAAAAAACACTACGAAAAAAAGATTACTTATCCTAGGGCCTACCACCACATGCTAACACAAATACTCTGATTATGTGATGGCATCTGGTCAACTACAGCCAAAAAGACTGTAATAGGAGTTTTAAAGTTTCGGAAAAGCAAGTAAGAGCACAGGCTGGTTTTAGTATTTCTGAAAGTGCTGATCTCTTGGGATTCTCCAGTTGCCACAAATGCAGGGACCACATGTTCACTAAAACCGGTGAGCCTGATGAAAACTGGTCAGTTGGTCAGAATCAGAATTTGGCTTCAACAGCATGGACTCAGCCTTTTTTGTTTTTTTTCTATCAAATGCCCATTCTGCTGGTGCTGCTGAATACTGACACTGTGGCCACATGTTAATGAATGAACCTCACACCGAGCCATCGTTCATCAGAGCTTTCAAGATAAAAGTCAATATTTCGAAGGTAAACAATGTTATCGACTCACTCATAGTACTGCGCAGCTTTCCTCAGAGCGATCCTGGCCTCCTCTGGAAACTCTCCTGGCTCTGCTCCAGTCCAGCAGATGCTCTTGCCCTTGGCGTGGTAAACGTTCCCGAAATTATACAGCGCCCGAGCCTGCCCAACCTACAGCACGCAGATGGAAACCACTGTGACCACTGTTGTAATTACATACTTAAAATACACTGACACCACACCTGCTTGTTTGCATGAGTGCTGGCAAACTATTCTAGATGTTGGTTCGCTGCGTTCATCGCGCATAACTAAACTCCTCTGTGGCCACAGTGTGTGGACAAGCGTATGATGTGAGGTAGGCCTTCAAAACAAATTCTGTTCCATTCACTCTAATCAACGTACACGGTCCCTTCAGTCCCTGACTGAACACTAAAAATGATTTATTCTCAATCAACAATACAATTAAAACATGACCCCACCTTATCATATATGGCTCTTGTGATTTCCAAATGTCTTTGGCAACAAACCACCGCTTCATCATACCGTCCTAAAAGCTTTAATGTGTTCCCAAGGTTACCACTGGCTTTGGCTTCACCAAGTTCATCTCCAATCGTTCTGGGATTGCAAAGAAGGGGAAAAAAACATTAGGACATAATTAGAGTAGAATAGTAGTTGATTACTGGAGTGAAGTGAAAACACAAGAGGCAAGAAAGTCATTTACAACTGCTGGCACTCATATAGTAAAATTGAGTCAAGCAATTTAATAATGGTGGGGAAATCATCATCATAAAAAAAAAAAGGAATCATAAGTTTAATCATAAGTAATTCACGTTGGACCCACAAACGAACATTAAACTGTATGACTTTTAACCTGGTAAGTGTGAGGTCATGCCGATGGTACTCCAGGGCTTTGTTATACTCCTGTAGGTGAAAATAGGCATTTCCCAGCTGACTGTAGATGGCGCTCAGGATCTGAAGGTCCTCCGTTCCGACCTGGATGGCAGACTCAAAGAAAGACACACCGGCACGATAGTCACCGGTCTTACAGAGGCGTTCGCCTTCCAAAGCCAGGTCCAGACATGACGACTCCATCCTGCAGGAAAAGTGGGATCCATGTGAGAAGTGACAGAGAACTTAATGAACCTAATGACTGCATGACATCCCTAAAATACTTCTTCTTTGTTACTTTTAAAATGTAATTTTAAGAAATTAAGTTTCAGCAAATGATAACCAGAGGACAAGCTCACTGGACTTGATAAGCCAACAGCACACTGACACAAAAGGAGAGCCAGAGGATTTAGATTCACATACAAAGCTACAATGTCAAAATAAGTCGCAATTCATATTTCACACATTTCACATTTGGCCTCTGCACTGCCGAAACTAATGCTACCACCAGTGATTAGTTTCATTATCGATTATTTTATTGATCATTTACTGATTAATGTCTAATTTTTCACCGAGTGGGAAAGTATCGGTCTAATAAACACAAACATTGTGACTTTACAATCATAAAGGATAAAGGAAACAAGAAAATAAACATATTTTCTCAATCATTCAAAACATTAAATACATTTAAAGAACTACTGAGATACTTATAGAGAAGTAGTGACAGTCCCATCACAAAAAATAAACTTAAAAAAAGATTGTTTTCCAACTTTTTTGTCTGAACTGAAAAACATAAACTTCATAGAAAAAAATTAAAGGAAAGTTATGTCTTTGTGTAATTCTTTACAGTTACTCACAGAAATGCCCTTTCTAGCACCAACCCACACACACACAAGAGAAATATCAAATGTCAAATACAGCCAGCGAAAGCAGAGACAAGTCTATAAATCCAAAAGGAGTGGAGTGTTTCCTGTGTCATGAGTGCTGGGGCTAAAAACTCCAAATTTACCCTGGAATGAAAAGTACTGTTTTACATTTGACCACTAAAACAGAGTAAACTCGCATGCATCTGTAGTGTGGACCAGCATTTAATGACCTCCACACCCTTCCTAAAGAATAAGATTTGTCTGCTTCAAACCAGCAGCAGTAATGAAAAAAAACAAACTTGAGGAACAGCTTCACGAGATTACATCATTAGGTTGTAAAACAAATCCAGACATATGGCTTCACTTCTACACAACTGTGAGGGATGATAATTATCACCAACTTCACCAGAAGGCATCAGGCTAAAAAAGGTACAGTTTAAACTAAATCCCCATAGTATGATGTACTCCTCTGTGGTCAGACTTAGAAAGAAGTGATGACTCAAGTTCAAATCACATGAAAACGTTAACTATCAAAAGTAGGAGGTGACATGTAGCATGTGACTGGTTGTGTGAGTATGTCTCATGCTACGTCTTCTCAGACTTTCCTTAAATTTGGATTCCACCCCCAGAGATGAGATCTTTCCCCTGACAGTCATCATGTCTGTCTCCTGCAACTCAGCGCGTGCTTTGGACAAGGCTGGGTTAAAGTCTGACACTCCCACAAGATGACTAAATAAATAAACAGTGTGTCCTGATTTTATTTTCAGATCTGATCACACAAGGACCACATTTTTGTGATTGGGGATGCACTTTATTGAGCACTGGGGCTCTCAAATATTGAGCTCTTGAAGTAACAGCATTATCGCCAGCGTTAAATACAGTGGTGTAAAAAGGCCGCGCAAATTCAGATACAGACTTTTCACAGGAGGCAGATTTATTTCCCATAAGATCACATATACTTCACACACTGTCACAGTGAAATTAGCAGAGCAGAAACAGAGCAGATTACTCGACTAATCGTTAATTAACCGATGGCTAAATTAATCATCATCTATTTTGATCATTATTAATCAGTTTGAAGCTTTTTTTCGTTATTTAAACAAGACTGTTTCTGCTTAAATTTGACTATTTTCTGGTTTCTTTGCTCCACGTAAAAAAGAAAGCATTAAAACTGCATCATTTTAGTTTATGGACAAAAAGAAGACATCATCATTTTGTCAACATTTTATGGACCAAACGATCACTCGATTAATCGAGAAAATAATCCACAGACTGTGAAAATAATCGTTAGTTGCAGCTCTAGAAATTAGATTAAACGAGAGATAAAGTGACTGAGATTATTATTAATTTTTGCTTCATTTTCTATGCACTCCAGTCAAAATTCCTCAGCTCCACTCCGATCCCATACCCTGGTATACTGTCTACACAGTAGCAGAATAGTATTTTGGACCACCAGAGGAAGATCTTATACCAATGATGGTACACAGTGGTATGGTACCACGTGGTACCACAGTTTGAGAACCATGGCTTTAGTATATCGTAAATGGTTTGGACACAGTAGAGTCCGCCTCCTCGGCTAAAGTCCTTTGACCTGCTGCAGTTTCACAGGAGTTTTGCACTTCTCAGGGCCCGTACTTTAATTTCTTAGTAGCCACGGACACAATATAAATACCGATCAGCACAAAATGCCTTTTTTCTAATGGTTAAAATCTTCTAGTGCTTTGATTCACTGAGCTCATCCTGATTCTACACAGACACACGTGCACAAAAACACAGCGACAATGCATCCTTGTGCATTCCAACACAGAGCAGGGAAGTGAGATTCTATCACACAGTCACAGGAGACACATTGTAATGCCCTGTGTTTGCAGTGGTACTGTCCACCTGTGATTGTATCTCTCAGGATGATTATAATACCATGTCTGACTCTGAAAGGGGCCTGAATGTGCCATGGCCCTTCAGCTTTTTAACAGATGAGACGTTCTAGACACTCTAAAACCTCCAGTCCAAGTGACACACTAATGCTCAGGTTCACGTACCTGTGGCCTCTCCCCATTCTGACGCACTCAAGGCAGTTTGACACGGCGACGGACATTTCAAGCTTATCAGTCTGGAGCAAACACGGCCCCGTTAGCACAAAATCCTTTAGCCTCTCTACCTGTGTGTGGATACACATGCCGCACACAATCACGGTGTCCCAGTCTCAGAGGAATAAAGAAACCGCGGCTCCCATGGATCCACTGCCTCCTCTAGAGCACTCTGCTAACTCGTGTTAACAGCAAAATAAAGGACTTAATCCTCTCAGCACTCCCTTCAACCTTAGCGGTCAGTCGTCTGGCGTGAAAGACCTTTTGTTTAGGTGAAGACAGATTAACACCAGGGTGCTACCATGCAGGAAAAAAAAGCTTAGAGAGTGCAGCCATCTAGGTTACTCTAGGTTAGTTGTTGCATTTCTCTATCACTTAGATACTCAGCCTCCATTCTTGAGGCCACCTGATGGTGTGTGTCACTTTCAATTAGGCCAGACCTCAGTGGTAATTATAGCCACTTTAAGTGGCTCCGAAGAACTCTAAGGCTATTTGCTCACCACTCCATGAAATAATCATAACCAAAGTGGCAGGCGGCTTCCATGGTAGAAACTTAACATGTCGAAAGGATTTTTCCTCAAAATCAATTAACCTGCACAATACACTTAATCTATATGGGATAAAACAATTTCCACCCGGGCATTATTAAATATTCTGATTCTGATAAGTAATTCATTATAACGCTGCAATAGAAAATGAAACCCAGAAATAAATTCAAACTACTGCGCAGTCCTTTAGCCAAAGCCAAGAGTTACTCAGCTGCAGCCAATGCAGAGAAATCCACTTGTGTGAATCATTTTTTAACTAAGTGTGGTCAATGTGGGGGAGGAAACAATATGTTGCCTCCGAACTGACACATGTGACATTAAAGCTGTCACCTCAATTGACCAAAAGCCAGATCAGCTGTTATATAACCGGGACAAATGTTAGGAGCAACCAAACCTTGAAAGAGTTTTAAACTACTCATCGATTCTACCACCATCTCCTCAAGCACTGCTCACAGATTTAAAATGCAGTTGAAGTGAACTCTGGAAGACGATGTTATTGTTAGAGCTTAAAACTTGACCAGCAGGTATTTAGGCATCCGATTGTTGCAGTAACCTGAAGGCAAGTTCGTTACTCTTTCCTTAATGCAGAGTATATTATCCTGTGGGAAATATGCCAGTGGTAAACACAGACTTGACGGGGCTTGCGCGTGTAACACCTAAAATTACTACACAGTGTTGCAATGTGTCAACACTTCCATTCTATCTCACAGGGCTTTCTGCAAATATATAACTGGCATAATTATGTCAACAGTTCTACCAAAACAATCAGGAATGCCTAACAACGTAATCTGTTAATTTTCACAGAAACCTTTACCGGCACAGATATGATTTCAAATACCTCTATAAAAGGAAAGGAAATGATCACATCAGGGGTTGACGGTGATTGTCGGGTGCTTATTCTGACAACTGTTTCAATCGTGCTATGAAATATTTACACTAGGGTTAGCGACGACCTCCTGTGGTCTACTCACATGTTCATTCATGTGTTGGTCAACAGGGTGTCACATTACTGCCGCAAAACAACTAAATGAAACCACTGTTAGTTTATGTTACGTTAACACTGGCAGTAATGGATAAATGCAAGTAGGGAATGACAATTTGTATTATCCTTGTTAATCTGCTGCTGATTTTCTATCAGTCAACTATCACAGGAGACGACAACAACCAGCAGCCGTTCACATGGGAAAAGCTTTAACACCAAGACTTGGACATTTTAGTGGAAAAAAAACCTCCCAAATCTTAATTGCGTAACACCAACTGATTTATTTCATGCTTCAGAATTCACAATGCCAAACAAAACAATTAAATTACAGTAATTTGATGATTACAAAGATTAGAGTGGTTCACCCGACACAGAGACACTGTAATATACAGCCTACCTCTGGCGGACACGAAGAAAATGTTCCCTGTCCTGTGCACACAGCATAGAGAAGCTGCAAGACATGACAGTCAGCAAGTCACTCCTAACCAACAGAGCCAAAGGACAAGCATGACGGATCCCTATCAACGTGCAGACATCAGGAAAAGCAAAATGAAAGAAGAAGCTAAACAAATTAGGAGAAGCGACGGTTACATGTGTCAGAGACATCTGAATGACCGGAACCGGTGGAACAATGTGAGACTTCAGCTGATACACTTTCTCTGTCCCACCTCTCTCTCACTCTCTCTTGAAACCAGAGCTGAAGAACCAGAGTTACCACGGACACTCGTGTGTCATGTGCTCAGGATTTCCTTATGCACCAAAAACAACAAACACTCAAGTAGTTCAAGGAGGGTGCAGATGGAAATACTCTAGAAGCGAGCAATCAGTGCTCTACAGCAGAGAATGTTGTTGTAATAAGACAGGAACGATAAGCTCCATAAAGCTGATACCATATCCAAAAATGTTCTTTTTGTAGAACAATTGTTCTAATGTGACAAATGTTACACTTATTTTGGCAAATTTTCTCTCAAATAAACTTTCCACCTTTGCGTTCTATTGATGTTCACCTGCTACGGCAGCACAGAGGAAAACTACCAGCTACTATTGCCCACATTCTCACAATCCATGTCAAAACACAACCTCAAGAATCCACAGCCAGTCAAACATTTGATCCATATCTCTAATTTTTGGTTTCAACTTCTCCTGCACATACCATTGCACTGAGCTGTAGTGGACTTCATTGCCTCCCTGATTGCTTGAATGGCTCATTCGGTCACTCACACTGTAGGTCTGTAATCCTCCTGTGATCTCACTCACTGACTAAGTGCTTTTTGGCAAAACCCCTCCAGCTGACTGCATGATTTTTTGTCGACTACATCATACTCTGTGAGCTCCAGACGGTGGAGAGCAAAAGAAGAAGGGTGCAGCGATTTCTGATGCAGAGACCACAAAGTCTGGGAACAATTGCCCCATGTTCAAATATACTTAAATCCTGAGAGTGGCTCTCTGTGATATCTGTCAAATGGAAACTTCTGTTTTTGACCCGTGTGGATGTTTTACATGATTTGGTTTCCCCCCTTGTGGTGTTTGACACTTGGGTGGTAGCTATTACAGCAGAGAAGAAGAAACTGGTGGTACACCAGTGCTTTTCTGTGGCATGTTTTACTTTTGTTTTTGCCAGAACACAGATTGAAAGCTACACACATTGCATCCACATAACGTTACATTATCCAATAAATATCAAAACACAACACTGGGCGTATTCTGATTATTCAACAACAACTGTGAACACGTATAAGAAAACTTGCAATCAGTCCCTTAAAATTATCTATATGTGAATTGAATATATGATCTGTTTCAACGTGTCCTAATGTAGCCATTTTACATTTCTGGGAGGAACAGCATGTGTGGATTCTGTGAAGAAAATAGCAGTAATTACGTATGATTTGAATTTCTGTAGGTCTAAACCACAAAGTCTAACACTTGGAAGAAAGCTTAGTTTTCCCTGCAACAAAAACAGTTGGTGATGCATTTGCTGCATTCTTATAATCTCTGTGCAGAGTACAGTGGCGCATAATGTTACTTAATTTATTTATAAGTAAAAGCTGAGGCAGATCATGCGTCTGTTCCAGCAGATCAGTATAAGACTGCTCTTTGGATGCACTCTGCATAATGTCATGATAAAAAAGTACTGATGTGGCATCCTAAACCATGAGCACTGAAATATGAATACGCCCAACCAGTCCCTCATATTAAGTGACACTGTCTAAAGTGACAACCAACTTTTCCTTTGAATAAAGTTTATGAGAAACCATCATTAAAGACTTCCCTCCAACCCTCCATGGGAAAAGCGCTGACAGAAACAAGTCTACTTATTCAAATAAGAGCCGATCTGAGGTCTGAATATTAGCTACCAGGGTCACAAGGTTGTTTAGGTCAATTCTGCTCTGAATGAACCGTCTTGATCTCTCAGGTCATTAAAGACAGTCAATTGTGGAGTCTGGATCAGAGCCCACAGACGGGTCGCTGCCAGATTATTTTCTCTTTACGGTTACAATCAAATGCTCAGACCTCTTTCCAGAGTTATATTCGGGAGTATATCTGCAGAAAACCTCCGAGCCACATGAGGGAGCCTATACGTTTTAGCACAGTAAGGATTTATGACTTAGTTGAGAAATCAGACAAAATGTGTATGACAGATTTAATGCGAAAGAAATAAGAATACCCATATATACAACTGACATATATGGGAATCACGGGGTGCCTGCGATACGATACACAATACATGTTCAATGATACCAATGACATCACGATACAATGATTTTGTGATAATCAATATATTGCAAGACAATCATATAGCGATACATCGCGATATCTGTCTGAGCTGAAGAAAACAAAACATCTGTGAAAAGTTAAAAGTGCAGAACTTACTCACAAATTCTACGTATTGAACAGACTATCCCGCTGTAAACTCCTTCTTCTTTGTCTAGAGGAGAAAGTTAAATTTTTAAGTTGAAATCGTAGTACAGTGAAAGCAAAATTTGAATGCACAATGTCTATATAAGCAATCACATATCCTGTTTACTCTGTACTCATTTCATCTTATTTATACAGTATTCACAGTGTGTTTTAATACCATGCAAACAAATTCATCGAGGAAACATTTGGTTTATCTAATTTTAGGCATTATAGAAATGGCAGCACTACTGTAGTCAGAACAGTTATATATGGCACATATTTGTTAAAGTCACTATTTATGTTGGAAATTTGGTTGTGGTTGTTGGTCAACTTTAAAAAGTACTTTGCCATGTAAAAAAAAAGTTTGCAGTGGTTGATTTTCTCCAGAGAGCACACACTCTGCTGGAAGGTACACTCCCACAAAACTTAAAAAACTGGCCCAACTCTGTTTGCTGATAATGTATTTTGAGGTTTTCTCCAAACCATTCCAAACGCACAATGAAATCCCCTTGTCATTGCACAAATAAGCTGCAGTGTATTAAACGTGCAAGATCCTGTAGTTAGGGTTATTTCAATAGAAAAGGGAAGTTGCAGTAGTTGTGTTTTGAGTTCAGCTCAGCTGTTTGCAGCAGCAGCTCTTCCTAACACAGACCCAGTGATGATGAGAAAGCTGCAAATGAGTCAGTTTGGTATGAACATGTCATCACACGTTTGCTGTCTGACTGGAAAACTGATAACGCAGACGGAAGGGTATGTTTACAGTTAGTCTAAAGGGAAAGTCAGTCACGACACATGTGAAATAGCTTAAAAACTAAGTGGTTTTCACAGAAAGTGAGTTAAAAAAACAACAACAACAACAACACAGCCAAAGTTAGTAAGTGACGGTGAAGTGCGGTTGTTAGTTCACCTACCTCAAAGTGAAGTACGCGAATACACCACGGACATGTCTTTAGCTCCGGGAACTATCGTCAACTGAGTCTCGACCAACTGTCTTCGCTGAGTACTTTCCAGCTCACTTACTAATCCCCCCTCGATCCGTGGAGGAGGATGATTCCATTGTCTCGTGTGGGAAACGCCACTCCTCGCCCTGAAAAATCTGACTCCAATTAGAAGCTAACTGCTGCTGCCTTCACGTGTCGTCGGAAATGTTGACGCTGTCGCACAGAAACACGCTTTCTTATCTGATCGACCAGTCGATGTGGTAAACGTAGTTTATGCGTGACGTTTAAGGGGGCGGGAGAGGGCAGATTTAAAGACCATGACACACAACAGCAACAAGTGGTGAATAATCTGAATTAAGCAATTCAGTAGTAGACAAGAGTCTTGACGTGTCAGACGTGTTTCAATGTCTCTACCGCCTCCTAGCGCTCAAATAGGCTCTGTGCAACCTTCGTAAACAGAAACACATGTGAGGTGGGTTTAAAAAAAAAAGAAGAAGGAAAAGCTGTAGACTGCTTTTAATTATGGAGCAACTTTTCAAAAATGGTGAATGTATAATACATCCAAGTATCCAAGAAAGTAAACCAGCCATTTCCAATAACTATCTGTATATTGATCTGAAATGTAATATACCCATAAGTAATACTTTTCCACCTTTCTGGTATGTGAGGGCCACCGTAGCCTATGAAAATCTGCAGTCTCATTAATAAAAGTCAGCAATTCTTACAAAAGTAAAAAAATATATATGTTCTACGACCAGGAGTCTTTGTCAAAATACAATTTCAAATGTTTGTTTCAATTTTGTTCTTGAGGTGGAGAGATTCTGTCAGATCAAATAGTACACCCTTTTCCTGACAAAAAAAAAAACACTGCCCCCCACTGTCTTTGCTTAAACATGGCGAATTTTAATCCACATATAAAAATGATCTTTCCTAAAAAAGTGTAATCTTTCAAATGAAGACCGACTGCTGCGTCTCGATCAGTGACTGCACTCTGTCTTACATGTTTCACATCCCGACACCAACCTCTGAGTAGCCGTTACTTTACAGCTCTTTGGTGAGCGCTTGTTAAAAGGACATGCTTCTGGTGTGAGGCTTTGTTTATTGGTGGAGCCCTCCTGGGTGACACTTCAGTCATATAAGGGATGGCTTTTCACATCTCCCCTGCTCTTGTTAATTGCTCCACTTGCTTTGCTGCAACCACTGAAAGGCCAAGATGTCTTTGCTTTCCCCGTAGCCTTGATTTTGTTTCATAACAAACCTAGACTTCTTCTAACCTTCACAAACCTTCTTCTTTACCGGACTAAATGTGTCATGTTATTTCTCTCTGTAATGACTCTGTGCAGTCATCATATTTATCTCTGTGGAATGGCCCAAATGTTGTCCTTTGATCAAAGTTTTAGCAATTAAATTGCTGTGGATATGGAAATAAAACTGTCCCTTTTCAGATTTTCTTACCTTGAAAAAACATTTCACATACACTAGAGAGAAGCAGAGTTTCTTAGAGTTAATTTAAGCTTACGAAGATACATTTTCTATGAATTCAGACTGCTGTTTTTACTCTCTGATCCCTCAGTACAATCCTGTTTCATGTGAACAGTACAAAAGGCAAGGGTGCTACAGGCCAAAGATGTTCAAATTAAAAATATATAAAATACAAAAAGGAGAAAGATTTTTTACAAATTTTGAAGCTGGATTTATTGTAGCAGAAGAAAATCTATATTTGATGTATTCCATAATGTTGTTGGACTATTAGGTTACATGTGCTTTTCAAATAGTTGATTAAAACCAGGACGTTCATATTTTTTTCTTCTTCTCGTATTTAACACCATTGTCAAATGAATATTCTAAAATCATGGCTGCTTTGTGAGCACTTGCAGGGAGGTCATTTCAGGGCCAAGCAAAAAAAAAACAAAAGAAAGTGCTCCTCTCATTTGCACACAATTATTATAAGCCTCTTGTGACAGGGACCGTGGAGCGGCGCTGCTCCACTGTCTCTGTCTCAGTGGATAAAATTAAAGAAGAACAAATGTTTTCCTGAGCAGCGTCAGTTAAACAGTGGTGTACCGAGCGGGACCAGGACAGGAGCGGAAAGGAGAGAGGCCACTGGGGAAATCAGACAGGAAGACTGGGGTGTGAGAGGTTGAAGTCCCCATCAAAGCCTGCCGCCTCTCGCGGTTATGCCTCTGGTAGCGGAAGTTAAAGGGCGGCCGCAGTGCCACAGGCCCTCCAATCTCCTCTGAGGAGGAAGCAAATGGCCGAGCATTTGGTGGCTGCTGTTGATGGTAGCCTGGCCCTTCAGTGGACTCACTGGATGATGAGGTGAAAGGGTCAGAGGGAACAAGGTCAACAGGTGAGGGGTTAAAAGGCGGTGGTTGAACAGCAGGGAGCGATGTTGGGTCAGAGGGAACAGGCTGTGGATTATTTCCTGAGTCATCGGTCAGAGGAGGGAAGACTGGCTTCACGGGGCCTAGAGGGAGGTCGTGGCCCTGTGGCTGCACCGGTCTGAGGGTGTCCACATTCTGCACCCACACACACACACACACACAAACAAGATCACAACAAACGGACATGCTACTGATCTGTCTTCACTGTGAAATGAATATCAGTCATACAATACTATAATAGATACCATCAGGAAAAAGTGAGGAGACAGCATAATTACAGCACACATTTAAATCTCACTCATATTTAAACACTTTTCAGACACAGCATGAGGCATTCATCAAATGTAGGTCATGCAGTGGGTTATTAACATGCAAGCATACGGTGAGTCCACACTCACCGTTTCACTCAGAGGTATTGTCTTTTATTTTGCTTGAATGTTGAATTCTAACATTTTTCATCCCATGAGTGGTGAGGCTCACTGCTGCTGTTGGTAAGTGTACTGTCATGGTTCACTGACCTTGACATTTGTTAAGGAGAGATTTCTTCCTTCCATCTTCCATTCCAAATAGATAAAAGTGATTAAGGATGTCTGCCTTCACCTTTTTTTTTGGCAAATTCAATAAATGCTTGCTGGCACTTTGACTTAAGATAAGACAAGATAGTCCTTTACATTGTCACAGCAGTAAAGATAAAGATAATACATAATAAACATGCATTTCCAAGAAAGTACAATATAGACAGATATTAATATAATAATAATAAGACTATAAAAAGTTAAAATGGAATAGTACATTATAGACAGTTTCCAGAATGTATACAGTATGGGAAAACTATTCTTAAACAAATCTTAAAGTTCATTAAAGCTTCTGTCAGTAAGTGTTAAAAATATACCCTAAGAGCTATAACAGCTAAGAGCAATGTTGAACTCCAGAAAGGTTATTTTACTGTGAATGAATATCCTCCCTTTTCCAAACATAACTTAAGTCCAGGACACATCGTCCTGACGGTGAACAAACATTAAAGAACAACCAACCAACCACAGTGTTGTCTCAAGGTGGGGACACACTATGAGATTTCTTTAGCCCGATTTAACCCACAATTCACAATGAGCATGGCTAGTTGGCACAGAAACCCGACCTTGGGATGGTCAATCAAACACGTTGGACACAGTCGAGTAGTGTGCACTGATTACCGACCTAACTCCAAACACATGTTGCCAACAACCAATGAAAAAGAGAAGGTTGGACAAAGGAAATAGCGTCAGAAGACAAAGATGACAGGAAGTAGAAACTCGCGCAGTGATCCCCAGTCTTTGTAAAAAAAACAGTCAACTGTAACGAATGTACCGACTGTGAAAGTTGTGTAGTGTGTCCCCAGCTGTAGTTGTTACGGGTTGGGGAAAATATGTTGCACTCACACACACATACAGCCAGCGAGCAACCAGCATGCAAGTTCATGAAAGCAAAGCACTTTCCTCCCCAGCAGGGGGCAGTAGTCTGTATTTGTCACTGAAAATGCAAAACTGGAAGCCCTATTGAGTGGTCGAGTGTATAAACTGCAGTTTGACTTTCTTGAAACTCATGGTTATGTCGAAGAAGTTTTCATGTACAAATGTCGTAATTAAATAAAGATTTAAATCATTTCTGTATCTTTTCTTGTCTTCTGGTTGGAGCTAAACAGCCAATCACAATGACATGGAGAGCAACACTGATTCAACAAGCTGAATTGGAAGTAAAGATGCAGTATTATGGGCTCCTGTCGACACTGGCAAGGCCGGGCCAACACTGCCACAACAGGGGCTATGCATCATCATCGGTGTGTCCCAGGCTAGGAAGGAGGTGGGGAAATGCAAACAGCAGCAACAGACAGGAAGCCAAAAGTTGTCATGTTTCCATATATGTGTTTTTTCTGTACCTGTAACTTGTACATCTCACAGGACACCTGGACATCAGGGTAAGTGTTCATGTCCCCATGCACGGACCCTGCACAGAAACCTGCAGCCTGACAGAAGACAAGGTAATTGTGTTTACTTTTCACTATAGTGGCACAAAAAGATGCCGCGAGGAAGGAAGGGTCAAAAGAAAGATGATTAAAAAACGGACAAGGTCTGTCAACCTTCTTTAACGCAAGGATCAATTACTCTAGCCTTTATAGAGACGTTAGTTTCTAAAGTATAATTAGTCTGTCATGCCATCAAGAAGCACTTTCAGGAGCTGCTGTAGTGATACCAAACAAGATGCTGGCAGATCAATGATTATTTAGGATTGTAGAGCATTAATTAGTGTCATAACAGTGTCACACTGTCACGGTAGTAATCAATGATTTTAAAAATTAATGAAGCACCTTCAGACAATGTTGATCCATCATGTCACTGATTTTGGTTTTTGCCTTTATGTCTTTGTCACGCCTGTCTCTTGTGGATGAAAATCAAAACTGAAATTGTATGCAGCTGTATTTACATTTTTCATGAATAGACCCTTTGATTTAGCTTTGAGAAAAATGCAATGTCACAAAGCTGAAAGCCGAGCTGTTTTTCTTAACTCCACACAAACATTTGCATATACAACAGTCATTATAAAGTACCGTGTATGTTTAATTTTGAGTGTAATGACTCTCTGGATTACCTCTGTGTCAGTGTGGAGTGATGGTCCCTGACAGTCCCCCCTCTCTGTCACTCCCTCTGGACACTGTTGGACTGTGTACTCCACAAAACTGGCTTTCATTGGCACCACCTGAAATATAAAAACAATATGGTATAAGAAAAGGGCAAATGATGGAATGTGGATTTGCAAAGTCACGTCCTAGCAATCTGCTCTTTTTTAAAACCACAAAAGCTACTTACCGAAGCTATTCACATTATATATTCAAAGAGAAGCAAGCGCGTCCCCAAGTGAACTGTTCTGTTTCTCATTTGCTCACCTAACAAATGCCTGGCCAGACAGTGGCATCTAAAGTGCCTGCAGTAATCCTCTCCAACCTTTTTCAGACTCTTGCATCATTACAGTTTTTGTGGAGCAGTAATGGTTCTCATCTGGCACACAGACGGAGCACTAAGTCTACCGTCTGCCCATGTTACACCCGCAGATTATTCTTAAGTGTAATTTTCCAATAAACACAAGGTTTAACACATTGTCGTGTCATAAAATCGACCCAGGAGCATGTTGGTCTCCGGTTAGAGTGTTTCCAGTTCATACCCGAGCTGCGGCTCTGGTGATCTTCTTCACTCCAAGTCCAGCACTGAGTCTGGACTGTCTCTTATAGGAGGCGAGAGTGACCTGAGCTGTGGCCACTGCCTGTGGGCTGTCTGTGGGGAGCAGGAGGGGGCAGGTCGGACAGATCTGCTGGAGCTTCTCTGGGGGATCTGCATGGACCACACAGGAGTTCAGATGGTGTTGGTGAGAAACGCATCAATTTAGAATAAAAAACAGAACTAGTACGAGTGAAGATGAAGTCACATTTATGTAATTAATAATTACTGTAAATCACAGGATGAGATTTGAATTAAACCAAAAGATACAACATTTTGAGTTGTTAAATAACACAGTCTATTAATATTATTGTCTGTAGTGAGAAATGTCTGTTTTCTCTTTTTCTTTTGCAAACTGAAGATATTATATTGTGTAACATTTCAGTTTTGTCTTTAAAGGTCCAGTATGTAACATTTAGGTGTGTTTATTGGGTTTGATTTGCAAAGGCCACCATTTTGTGCTGCCATGTTTTTACAGACAAATCAGTCTCCATTTTATATTTTTAAGCAGCTTACTACACAAATTAATACATGTCCCTGATGCACTTGGGAAAGGAAGAGTTTGTTACAGTCTACAGTTTCACCACTAGATGTCACTACTTTGTACAAACTGGACCTTTAAAGCTGTTTGTTAAGGAATTCAATCCAACAACAGTAATTGCAAGATTCACAATTTGCTATTAAGTATTATATCAAATAGTAGCAGTGAAGATAACATAACAATGAAGGAAAATCGGATTCATTCAGGGAGATTTGTTAGAGTTTTTGAATACAGTGAAATCTGTATAAAGCGGATGTACGATGACCACTTACCTGGCACGAGGGTGCAGTCATAGCTGTACAGGTAGGAGTAGCCGTCTGGTGTGTGCAGAACGGTGGTGTTGCAGTTTCCAGAGATTTGCTTTTAACAAAAACAGTTTTTACTTTATAGCCACCATCTACAGGACAATCTGTGAAATAACATGTAATTTAATGTTAAAATGTTAAAAAACAAGCAAAAATATTCCATAGCAGTATTTTTTAAGCCATGACACCTCAGATATTCAAGGCTTGAAACTTGAAAAGTAAATTGTGTGTGTATGTCTGTGGCCTACTGTCTCCATGAATGGTCTGACATCACATCGCTTCCATGGTTTTGGGCTCCCTGTGTGACACTTGGTCTCCAGGACATCCAGGTCCAGGTAATACACATTGCCTGCTGGGCCCTGGCACAGACGATGCAATCACGGGTTAGCGAGAGAGAAGATACAAATGATGTTGTGCAGTTTGAATTTTCCGTCGTAAAACATAATAGAAGCGTTTATCCGCGGCTCAACTTTAAGTCATCTGTCACATACCATCATTTGTTCACTTACATCTTTAGGAAAGCGTTTATGAGTTTCTCTGCGTGATTCACACTCTAACACTTTGTTCAATATTGATTTGAGCCGCGCAGTGCTAAAAACAAATGTTAACACTTTGAGCAGGTGTAATAGTGGCCGGCCTTCTCAGGTCATGAAGTTGAACTGAGCCTCTTAAAAACCTGATCTATCCAACAGCCTTCAGCAGCCTGACAGCATGAAGTTCATAAAGCCTGTTGTGCAAGGTTTGTCCCGGCGATCTTGCACTGAAATGACCTGGACTTTATTAACAGTCACTTCGGTAAAGGCCTTTTTTTATGAGGCATGACAGAGGATGGCTTCTTATTTCATGACATGACATTGTGTACTTCCCGCTTTAGACTCTGCTTTTACTGGAAGTGACAGTCAAAGCAAAATGCAGACAACAAATATTTATTGTTGTTTTTAGTATTTAGTGCTTGCACTCTCATGTAATCGCAGCTACTTTTTTTTTTTCTTCCCTTCTTCACGTCATTGATGCAGTCCAGTGGTCCCCAAACTGGAGTATGGCAGCTAAAATGAGTTCGTGAGAAACAGAGTTTAATTTTATCGTAATTTCCCAAGAGTGAGAGTGGGCAAATTGTGACAATGTGAGAGGATGTTTGATTAGTATTTGACTGTGCACAGTCATTTCTAACAAAACATAAATCTTATCAAATGGATTCCCACTGACATGAAGATTGGCCACAGCTGGTTAAATCTGTCACACAAGTGTGTTTGGGTACTAAAACAACGACAGAGGGGAAAATAACCTTTACACTCCACTTCCTTTGTTGAACATGTACCGGTCACCCACTGACAGAAATATGTAAAACAACCCCAGGCTGCTGCTCCCACTGAGATTTTGTCTTTGCACTAACCTGAGCATGCAAGTGGACATTTGCAATGCGGTTAAGGGCAAACTTGTAGCCATCGCTGCGGTCTTCATTGATGTAAGTGACACCGAGGCGAGACAGCTTCTCCACTGCTTTGTCGTTACAGGGGACAGGAGCGAGTTCAACGGGCCCTCGAGAAAAACCCTCAACGTACACGCTGGACAGCAGGGGCGACAGCAGGAGCAATGTGCAGATGGATGTGGCCATGGTCGCAGAGGTTCAAAAAACTAGAAGACAGCGCCGGTTTAAAGTCAAGTTTGTTCTGTTGTGTTTGCGTTCAGTGGAGGGAGTGACTTTTGGAATCACAACAGGGCAGAAAGTGTTGGAGAGAAGCCAAGGACAAAGTTTATTTTATGGCAGTTTGCTAATATTTGTGAATGGATGTCCATTTCAAGTGGAGTACACACATTCACTGGCAGGTATTTCAATAATAACACATGTTTGAAGCTGCAGTCATGATATTTAAGGCTGTTTTTATTCCCAGAGCAGGAGCTGGATTCATGACATCTGTGATTTTCTTTTACAATAACACAGACTACAGACTAACTGTAGATAGAGACTTGTGTGACTTAAATGAATATGTAGGTCATTTATTGTGGCTGTAAAATCAAGCCCTTACCACTAGGGGTCACTGTGAGTCTGGTGTGCTGTACAGAAGGAAAATCTGTTAATGTGCATGCACCAGGCACAACTGGGTTAATGATTCACTGATATCAACTTAACTACCTTTAGCATTACACTTGCTGTTGTTTTAGAACATATTAACTCTGATGTTTGTGTTGGCTTGTTTTGTTTTTTTTCTGCTTAATATGTACTGAAAACTCCACAGCCCTGAATATCACAGAATTTACATAATTATAGAAAATGAGGACATTAATGATGAACTATTTCATATTTATTTCCACATCAATGAGATGAACCAGTTCCGAATTTCAGATTTTATATCCCGTTAAACATAGCACATTTAGTTAACACATTTGAGGGAAATGCTGAAACATGACTGACTAGTGTTTCTTGTCTAAAGGCACATTTTTTTATTGATTGTTGAAACTATTCTTGGTTTAAGATAGACCCACAGAGACTGTGTTTGTTGTTTAAAAAAAGGATAAACCAAACGTGAAAACAAGAGAGCTGGGGAGATGCCCAAAGACAGCGAGTCATTTTGAAGCAGAGCAGGAAGGGGGGAAATCAATACCTAGAGGCTGGTGTACTGAGCAACAGACATCAAACAGGTCAGCCAAGGACGACGGCAGCCGCTGATGACGGAAACAGTAGGATATTCACTCAGTGACATCACCGCCCTCTATCAGGCAGAGGTGAAGGTGTCACAATCATAGACTGCATACAAAAATGGACGTAGCCTTCCAGTTTGAAAAGTGCAGCCGAGAAGTAGGACAGAGGTAGGTGGAGCAACTCTGCTGCCAGCAAAACAAGCTCTGTTTGAACCAAAGTCTCAGTCTCATTTGATTTGTAATGTCAGTTTTCCCATTTTCCTGATGAGTTAATAATGGCTCTGTTTGCTAGTTTCAGGTCTTCTTCAGTCTTACATAATCTCATTGTTGTAACCTGTCGGAAAATTGGCAATAAAGGACATACCGTAGCCTATGATACTATCAAATTGCAAATCTCAAGGCTTCACATTGGGAGTTTGCTCATAGACAAGACTATAGACATATAGACATTTAGTCTATAGTCACAATACACTACAGTATTCAAAAAAAAAGATAAAAGTGTGGAAGAAAGTTCCGTCACAGTAATCTTCAACTCTGCTGGTTGCAAAACGAGCTCTATTTGAATGAAAGTCTATTGGACAATGAGGCGAATTCTCATTTGATTTGTAACGCCATTAAACATTTTCCTGACAGGTTAACGGTCCTGTTCGCTACTTTCAGGTCTTCTTCAGTCGTTCATTATCTTGATTTTGTAACTTTCATTCAGAGGAAAATTGGCAATAAAGCACAGAACATATGATGTCATCATACAAAAATACCACCCTGAACCTCTCTTTGCAAAATGTCAACTTCGCACCTGTCAAATCGCAAATCTCACATGGGGAGTTCATTTTGGAACTGTAAGACTAAGTCCACTTGTTGTAGCCTATGCTCACAAAGAAAAGTGTGGAAGAAAGTTCCATCCCTGACTCTGCTGGTTGCAAAACGAGCTCCGTTTTGAATGAAAGTCTCATTCTCATTTGATTTGTAATGTCATTAAACATTTTCCTGACAGGTTAACGGCCGTACGCTAGTTTCAGTTCTTCCTCAGCCGTACATAATCTCAATTTTGTAACTTATGTTTTCATTTAGAGGAAAATTGGCACTAGCGGACAAAACGTATGATACCATCACACCGAAATACCATCAGGCTCATAGTCGCAGGTGAACTCTTCTTTGTCAAATCACGGTGCTCATGATTTAGCAGAGGTGCATAGTGTCATGGCTGCTTATCGGCATCCGTGATATTACTAATGACAGCATCAGCGGGAATGAGTTCAGAGATCTGCAGAGATACTTTGACTGCCAGCCTACAGAGAAATGCCTCCAAACTAATCATTAGGAACTTCCATCATGCAGGAGGACAATAACCCAGAGCTCTCTGCCAACACCACATTCATCAGAGGGAGAGGCGCATGGTTTTAGACTGGCCAAAAAGAAAATCCCTGGACCTGAACCCAGTAAAGCAGCATGTTACCGTCACCTGAAGAAGACACCGAGGACAGAAAGCACTCAAACAAACAAGAGCCAGAACAGGCTGTGATATAAAACTGGAAAAGCATCACACTCAATAACAGTTTGATGATTCCGCTGTGCTCGGTGCAGCTATTTAAAGTTTAACATGTTATTTACTTTCATTTACGACGAAGACCATCTGTTCCTTAACTTTTGCTCACCTAGAAAGCAGGGCCACGTGATACGAAAGGCGCTGTAACACATCTGGATCTAAATACAAGGACATTAAAGGTGATGTGAGTAAGAAATGTATTTGAATATGATGCTGCTGCTGCCACCAGAGATTGACGAGACGTGTTAAACTCATATACTGGCTTCCCTGATCACGATGCTGCTACCTGTTACATAGGCTACACAAAATAGAATACATTTTCATTTGTGGTCTACTGTGACACCCACTGCTCCCCACCTAGTGATGTAGCTCGCACCACTTCAACACACAGGACACCAGCAGAGAGAGCAGAGAGGAGCTCAGAAATATTCGACGATACCCGACCTAAAAAGCCTCCCACCCGCTTTCTCAAAAGTCTTGACCTGAGGAGAAGGAAAAAGCAGGGTTTGCGGAGAAGATGCATTAAAATGTTGACAGCTGAAAGTGGAAAGGACAGACATGCCAGTGTGGATACATTTTCTCCCAGTCAAGTTAGTTACTTAGTCTCCCCCTCTCGTTCTCTTCCACTTTGTCAGTGCATACTCATATCTAACGTTTTCAAGGTCTGCAATTGTCGCCTTGTCATCTCCTCTTTACATAACGTCAAAATTCTCTGGTGCTGCTTGGAGCAGACGCACTTTCTATGCTGACATAGAAATGAACCAAGTAGGTTCAGTGTTGATGCAGTGAATAAAACAGACAGTGAGACAGTTATGTCTGTGCATGAACACAGGCTCTTATTTGTGTGTTTTTGGGGAATCTTGCAACCACACTCATGCAATGTTTTCAGCTGGAATTGCAGCAACTAATTCATCCATTTTAAAAGGTTGCTGTTGTACATATTTGACATAAATCACCTTCAAGTCATGTTTACTATGATCTTAAATAGTTTTAATACAGAAAAAGCACGCACATAAATGATTTGATGTAGATTACATTTAGGAAATGATAGGCTTCAAATGGCGGAAACAGGGGAGAGCAATTTTTTTCCTGTGGTTCAGTCTGAGGGTAAAAACTCCAGCAGCTTTAAAGCTCAATTACTAATATGATGCACAGTATTTTTCTAATCCAAAACAAATCTAAAGTGTAAAAACCGATTCCCTGCTTTACAAGAGGATTATGCGTCAGACTTATTTGTTGACTGGGGTCATTTACTTCAGCGTCTCCTATGGCAACTGCAATGTATAATCCCCTGAAATATCGCATTTGTTCACTTTGTATTTTGCATGGATTAAACAAAAGACAATAACATTTTAATTGGAAACCTGGACACGTGTTCCTTGGACAGAGCCGGCCGTTTCCAGTCAAAATGAAACTGGATCTAAATAATTTGCAGAGATGGGAGTAAATCACACATTTGCAAGTCACAAAGCTTTAACCTTCAAGTGTCAAGCAAGTCCAACGTCATTCTTGCAAGAATCAAGCAAGTCAAGCTGTATGTAAATAGAATAGATACAGAGGATTCCAAAAAAATTGTTCACATTTAAATATGGTAAGAATTTAGATTTCATACAGAAACACTGAATTGTTAACATCAATATAATAAGGATAAATAAACCTCCAGAGCCTAAAATGTAAAGAATACTGACATTAAACTGTGGAAATTAATTTTAGAATGTGACGTTTTGCGCACTTATCATAACCAGCGTTTGACCCACCAGGTCGTTAACTTGCGTTAGATTAAAATAGCAACCAGCTGACTTCCTGTCTTACCTTACTTTGTGGGATTTGAAATGTCATATCGAATTTAGTAGTAATGGTGATTGGTGTCGCTCGGTTGCCAGGTTTGTACACAAGGCCTCAAAAGCAGACACTCAATGTGTTTCTGTGTTTCAAAAACAAATTGTAACGTTAACACCTAATAATATATCAAAATTCAGTAATATATTAGATATAACTGTTCCTTTTCATTCCAAATGTGCAACTGTTACACACATTATGATCTTCTTACCTACTAACTCTCGACTTTTAACCCTAAATTGCTGCTTTGCTGAAGCTTCCGATCACTTTGCCATTAATACATATGATGTGAATGATATATTCACTTCTGTGGTGCGTTGAGTGTCTGGTCAAATTTTTTAAATGGTTACTTTTTTTCTAAGTATATCGAGGAATAGACATTTAATCCATTTCAAATATTCACTGAACCAAGTTGAGCTCTGAGCAGAGGTTGCAGGAGGAAGAGACAGAGATTCACATAGCAGAACAAATTCTGCTAATATCAGCCAAAGAAGAAGAGGAAAAAAAAGTAGCTGCCTCAATTTTGTGCATTTTATCGAAGGACTGTGTGAGTTTGTGCGCGAGCGTGTGCACATTTGACCGCACAGAGCCACACGTGCATGCGTCAGTGTAACCAGCAGTCGGGTTGTGTTGCCGCAGAAAACAGAGTCTGCTGGGGAGAGATAAGAACGACAAGGCTGCTCCAAGGACTCGCTCCGCCAGCACATCACCAGACACAAGTTAGACAAACCTCCTTTGATGCAAGCGAGTACAGAGTAATCTCCAACTCTGCTCACTCACAATGTAGCGATGCCCAGGCCCAGATAGCAGATAACTGCTGCCACTGGGGTTTCCTTTTACTCACACTGCACAGGGATGGACCTCAGGTAAGAGAAGAGAAGAGAAGAGAAGAGAAGAGAAGAGAAGAGAAGAGAGGCAATTTTCACCACAGTCACTCGTAGTGTGCTGTGTGAAAAGTGTGACTCTGACACGGTTTCTTTCAGGAAAGTTAATTAGTTGTTGTTTACGGTGGAGAATTTCAGTTGTCACAGTTTTCACAGACCTCTCCTCCTCATTTCTTGGGGAAATACTGACAGAGATCTCGTCCTGTGTCACATCTCCTGTCACCAGACAAAGAGACGTTGCTGTCTTCTCTGAACTGAACGTTAAGGTGAAAGCAATAGCCAACGCTATTTTACCTCCTTTTCTCTTTATAATCACAGTCTACCGTGGGATCTGCGGTATTTACATTTTGCTTGTTATCATTACAATGTCCATCTCTCATATGTTGAATAGAATATAATTACATGTTGGTAGCCCGTCGTTATCTTTTAGACAATCCTGTTCTTTATGTCCATTTCTCATGCTTTTCTTTCACACCCACAGAAGCGGTATGCGGGTGTTTATTTGCTGTTGGATATTCTTTATGATCTCATTGGTCACAGTCTGTACAGAGGGGAGAAGACAAAATAGAGACAGAAGAGGTATAATCCCGCAAGTTTAGATGGGTTCAACGCGAGGTTGTTGTGTCCAAGACATAGACACTGACGCTATATCACTGAAACTGGTCATGTAAGCAACGTTTTCTCCAGTGAATATTATATGGTCTGTATCTATAGATCACTTTATTTTAGTCTTCATGACCACTCAAAGCTGCTGTACACTACAGTTTCACACCCATTCAGACACTGATGGCTATGACGGCAGTGCCCAAGGACACATCAGCATGTAGACTCCGGGAATCAAACCTACAAGAAAACTTGCTCTACCACTAATCCACCGTCCACCCAAGCTGATTGTTATTCTCCTCCTGCAGTGGTAACAAATCCATGAGTTAGATTCTTATTGTCCACACATCACATAATGATTCAGCTTCACTCTCTGCACTTCATGATTTTATTTTAAAGCTGCAGTGCACAGTCTTTGGTGATTTTTTGATGTCGATTTTTGTTATTCTGCCTATGCTCGGTCTCTGTGAACAGAGATGATGCAACATTATGTATATGCTGCATCATTTGTATGATCTGCAAGCAATCCTGTCATAGAGTACCGGACTGAGGGAGCGTTTGTGTGTATGCAGTGGCAGCGCCGGGGGGGTGGGGAGGGTGGGGACCAGTTATTTAATTCCAAATAACTGGTATTTTCAAGCCACAGAATTCACTGCTAAAACGTTTGTGTGCGGATGTTTCTTTGTGTTTTCAGCAAAGTTGTTGTTGCCTCTGTCTCGATATAAAACAAATCACTTCCTGTGTGCGACACAACCACATTGAGAAACACAGACACATCGTTAGCATTAGGTAAACTCATTCGACAAAGTTTGAACTAACCCTAACCTTTTGTTTAAAAGTTACACACTGCAGCTTTAACTTTACTGGATGACTGAGAACCTTCACAGACAAATTTATTTGGAAGTTTCCTTTTTGTGCATCAACACAGCCGGAGTATCACACATCACAAGTCTTGTTCAGGTGGACACTTTCCTCAAGGTTTACGAGGCGCATGCAGACATTATCTCTTCCGATGACTTTGTCACAGATTGATGCTGAACCCGTTTGCCTGCTGCAGCTGCAGATAGGCTCAGTCTCCACTTCACAATACACTGATATACTGTACAACCAAAACATGGGGGTGGGAAGAAGCCAAAAAAGGCTCCAGAGTGGAGAGCCGATAATAAGTCTCCGTGACCTTGTGTTACACCGCATGTAGCTATTTCATTTTAATCACTGTTCCAATAATGGCTGACTTATGTTTCAGGGTTTTCTGTGACACTTGGAATAAACACAGTGAGAGAGAAAGCGAGGCATTGCTGATTTAAAGACAACAGCAGACACGGGGCGAGCTGCTGCGTCATAAATGATGCTACAAGCGGACTGTACCGCACCGAGTCCCGGCGAGAAAATACGGGGCAGATGTCAGGATGTAATATAGAAATCCAGAGCTCGGATGATGATGCACAGTATGAAAGACTAGCTCAATCACTGGATGTGATTGAAGTACCATGTGTGTGCTACTCCAAACTCTGGCTCTCGTGATGCATCCCCCCCACTCCTCATTTTCCCTCGTCTGCCAACTCTCAGATGTATCATGATCAGTCACCTGCTACCCACTACCCTGCTGGACATCAGCACCAGGTCTGCTAACAAAGAAATATTATTATTTGGCAGCGATATAATTGCCGTTTTAAACTCTGCTGGATTAAGTCCTCATGTCACGGTTCTCGCAGGGCTTGTAGTTTCCGCAGAGTTATTTCTTTCCAGTTAAAATGAGCTGTCGCCACATTGATTGGCGTTTGGATTGGCCAATAGCGACACAGCATGGTGACGTAGCTCAACATGGAAGACTATTTCTTATATCTGTGGCGGTAATGGATGGATGTAGATAAGAGGATGATGATGAGCGGATATCTGGAGTGAATCCATACATGTTTGGACTGAGAAAGAGGAGAGACTGGATGGTACATGGGGTGGGGCGGGGCATCAAAAGCATCAAATGCAACATAGCATAAGGCACACCCCCCCAGCCAATGCTGAGTCAACAAAAATGCCAAAGCACATCTGAGGGCATGTAGCAAACACTAAACCCCCCCCCAAAAAAATTGGAAAATGGGATTTTGATATCATTAGGCTGTATGCAGGTGTGTGGGTGACATTTCGAGCAACATAAAAAAGTACCATGCAGCTTAAATTTAGTGCTTATTGACTGCAGTATTCCAATGCAGGTAGATGCATGTGTATCCATGAACTCTCCTGTGTGTGTGTGTGTGTGATGATGGAGCGAGGGGGGTTAGGAAGAAGTCACTGAGTCAATGCATGACCTTGTCTAACCGACTGCATGTGAAACTCATGACAAGTAAAACTTTTTCAGCCTTTAAGCTTATTTATACACCCATACAGGCTTCTTTGATGTCTGCGCTTAAAAGCACCACTAACTCACCCTGGAGGAGGAAGAGCCTGGCACACTGAAGCTGCTCGGGATGTCTCAGACAGTCTGAGTGTGTGTGTGCATGTACGTGTGTGTGTGTGTGTGTGTAAGCTCATCATCCATGTTCAGGTTCATAACAAATTATTTTTTAACTTTTAAAATCTCCAGAGTTGAAATGTCTCATCCCTTTTGGGCGCATCTGAGGGAAGAAGAGAGGAATCAAGAAGGTAGAAGGAAGGCATTACTGCAGCACTGTAGAATAATCACCACTAACAACCAACTGTCTATCTTCTAGGCTACCCTAGTTTTATGAATACGACACAAAATTTCCTTTTTTGTCCATGGGAATAATATTTTTTTTAGCCTTCCTTCAGTCAATGTGAGCTTTCACATTAGAGGCAGGATTTAAGTGATATTGTGGCTTTTATTTATATACAACCAAGATTGATTCTTTTAAAGGTTTTGCTTCGGAATGATTTTCCTCTAACCAGTGCAGAATGTTTGTTTTTGTTGATGGGACTGTCCTGACATCCTAAAATCTGTCCTGATGTGGTCCCAGCTTGCCTTGTCTTGCCTCGGCACAGCACGGTTTAGGTTGGTTTTCCACTATAAGGGACCAGTGACTTGTAAAGCAGTTGTTTTCAGCGTAACTGAATCATTAGAATCAGTTCATTAAAACTATTTGTTCAGCACTTCCTCCATGAGCACAGATTAGCAGTAGTGTCGCTAAATACACCAGACTCCTCTGTTAAATATTGAGATTTTAGACATTTCCCTGCAAATTGTTGGAGATTAACCCACATTTTTAGGATTGTTAAGCGTTTTTAACTGATGCTTGATTCTTGTGTCAGACGTCGCTCTCATGCCTCTTGCTGTGACGGCACTCTGACCAATCAGGCGACGTCACGCATAGTAACCTTGCCAGAGCAGGAACCTGGTACTATGTTAGTGGAAATGCAAAATAACCAATGGCGAGTCATGCCATTAAAGTTTAAGCTCCTGAACCAAACACTCTCTTCTGTATCCAGGTATTTCTTTTTATTTCATTCAGTGAAATACCCGAGAACCAGCTCATCATCGCTTGACTCTTTCTCCACCTCCCTCTTCTCATGATGTAAGATTTTTCCTAATTTAAAATGTATTTTTGCTTCATCACACTGCACTAGAAAGTGTGCGTCCAAATTAATCTCCGAATTCTTTGCAATTTCAGGTTTGTTTGTTTTTCTTGTGGCAGCATGATGAACAACTAAACCTGAAGTACAACATTCCAGATTGTGAAGTGATAGTTGTGGGAGTAGTGGCTGTTGTTGGTGTTATACTTACAGTATATAGTTCATGAGTTTTCTGATTTGCAAGCATCCGCTCATCATCTCAGTCTCAGTCTGCCTCACGCAGACTCTGGCAGCACGCCATTTCAATTATCTCCCGATTTCACTTTTCTCAGAACAATCTTTTAATCTCACTGCTGTACACTTTCCTCAGTCTCAGCCCAGTCTTTGAAAAATCACTTACCATTTGTTTTCTCACTTTAATATTGATCAAATATTGAAATAGCCTTTGATACTTCACTTTTATTTATTTTACTTTTCTTAATTTGAATAGATTTTATTGTTTTTTTTTATTGTATGGCTGCTATATGCTTTCTTTTAACCTTTTACTTATTATGTCTTTTATTTATTCTGTACAGCACTTTGGTCTAGTGTGGTTTGTTTAAAGTGCTTAACAAATAAAGTTGGATTGGATTGGATTTATTCCGCCCTTATTTTCATTCTGAATGAGTGTCATGAGTGACATACTGTTTTTTTTTTTTCTAGACATTTCCCTGGTAATTGTTGGACATTAACCCACATTTTTAGGATTATAAAGTCTTTTTAACTACAATTCGGCATTGTTCAGACATCGTGCTCATGCCTCTTCATGTGACGGAACTCTGACCAATCAGTGGCCAACCAACCAACCCAAGTGGTCATTTCACACAAACAGCTTATTGTAACCTTTTCACATGAAGGACATGGGAGAGCTCTCTTTCTTTTCCTATCCATCCATCCTTTTCTACAACCTTAACAATTGAAGGTCCTCTAATCTTGGTCTTGTTGCACCTATTCTAATCCAAATCTCCATCTAATTTACTTGTTTATCTCTTAATGTGGGAAATGTAACATAATATATGACACATCAAGCAGGGACACGTCGTCAGTGTGTTCATTTCAGGTGTGGACAATTGCGATTTCCCTCAATTCAGCAGGATTTGATCCTGGTTTTATGTTGGAATGAAGACACTAGAATAAGGGTGAAATAAAAATTCAGGTCCCGGCACCACCACTCCCACACAGTCTCTCACTGCCACTCTTTGCTTGACTGCCTCTGACCAACTATGTGCCTGATTGCACTCTTTCTCTCCTTCTGTGTGTGTGAGTGTGTGTGTATATCTCTCTCTCTCTCTCTCTCTCTCTGTACCTTTCTCGTTCTGCCTATCAGATCAGTGTTGCTCACAGTCAGGGAGAGAGGAGGTGTGAAAAGCTCACGCAGAGAGAGAGCAACCCCAGGAAATGCCAGCCAAAAAAAATGACTGGAACAAGGAAAGTGTGTCTGCACATGTGTGTGTGTGTGTGTGTGAGACAGAGAGAGAGATACATGTAATTTCTTCTCTTGTTTTCTACCTGTCTGATTTCCTTCAGCTGATGGATAAGACCCTCAGCCTCACGCTGTTTTACAGCATAGCACGAATATCAAAACTCTGCTGTACTCGACAAAATGTTGCTGCACTTATACTTCAAAAATAGAGCACACTTGCATTCAGGTGTGACTGTGGCATATAGAATTTATCACCTAAACATGAAATCCAGTTTAAGGCGCGTGGGCGCCGCGATATCACTAAAGTGGTTGTCCTTCAGTCAGGCAGAGCACGACGTCTGAGTCATTCTCAACACTTTAATCATAGGCGTTTCAACACTTAATGCCTGAGGAGAGGAAATGGCGAGGTATGTCTCCGGTCAATGAAATTAAGCATTAATGGATAAGGAAAAACAGCCACACGCACACACGTGTACTTCAGTGCCTCTTGAGAGGAACAGTTCTGCAGCTTTATCAAACCCCTGAAATGGGAAGAGGTTTGTACAGTATAGTTTTAAAAGGGAAAATGTGACTGGATGTTGGTCAGGAGCAAGAGAGAGAGAGAGAGAGAGAGAAAAAGAGAGAGAAGATGGTGTATGTGACAAACTCTGTCTCTGTAATTACAATCAACCCTCCCAAGATGCATGAATCCGGTCCACAAATTAGGCTCCCTTTGGTGGGGAGGCAGGCTGATGGCTGGACATCAGTGCGAAATATCATTATTTCTGCATAACATAGAGGAAACAAGATGGCAAAAAAAAAACTCTCACTGAAGTCGACTTTTCCACGCTCAGAAGGGTTCATCAACACACCAGCCTGGTTTACGAGATGTTTGTGAAGACATGTTGACATCGCATCGACTCCTTAATGAGACAAAAAAGCTTTGAAGGGATTTCCAGAGGCTCTTGTTTTACTGAAAATACCCTTCCGTTCACTAATATCCTCAACACAGAAGCACAAACACCGTCTCTGTGGATAATTAGGAGTTAATGACTTTGGGCCATGGTCATTGATTTTAATTATTCTGACCAAAAAAGCTGTGTTTTATATCATAATCTCATAGTTTATTGATTTTTGAGAGAGCAGTAAATTAAGATTACGAATCACACCGTTATGGAATCATAGCATCATAGTTACTCTTACTCCACTGTATGTCTCCAAAATCATGATTTTTATGTATTATGAGGTTTCTAATGTAAGATTTATGGTGTTTATCACAACATTTACTCGTTGAAGTTGAAGTGGATATCTGTCCTTTTGATTTTTGTGATCAAATAACATTTTATGTAATCAGATAAAATGTTGTCCATTTTTGACATTAATTTCTCTCAGACAAGTGCAATATGATGCCATTAATCTCCTGCAGAAAGAAAATGTGACATTATTTTTTTGCGTACTTGCATCTCAGCCGGCAACAAAGAAAATCTGACTTCACAGAACGTTTTCTCTTCAGCCGGCGCTTGGACTGAGCCCCGCGTTGAACTAATTTCCAAACCTGTCACACATATTTGTAACAAAAAAACTCAAAGAGACAAAGAGACAGGACTATAATACAAAATGGCTGCTGCACACTGGACTATCAAAGAGTGACCACAGGTGGGTGACCTGGGGCTCGGGGGCCACATTTGAGAGCATTGTAATGAGCTGTGGTCATTAAATTTCTGCATGTATAATTATGTGTGAATAATGTTTCTGATCCGTATGGGGACCTCCCACTTTGGGTCCCCGTGCTTTCACATCTGGCGATAGAGGCTTTGAAGTGGCAGGTGCACCATCTACATACTAATTCATAATAAAGCAAAAAGGGATGGAACAGAAACACAGAAACACAGAAACACTCGACTGCTTTTCTATTTTTATACAACAGGATGTGTTGTATTTGTAACACATGCGACAAATGAAGATATTGACTCCAATAACATGTAGGAGAGTTTCTTGTAATAAATGTAATATACAACCTTAAGTATATAACCACTCATTCGGTTTTCGTAGTGTTTTACTTGTACTTTAGACAAGGACATTGTCACAAGGAAGGAGAACAACATGCTTTCTGAATAGCAAAGGCCACCATAGTTCCCTGACACTCTTGGGAATAAGAGGGGTGAGTGGAGGTGTAATTTCTTACATACTGGACCTTTAATTCTAACTCAAAGCAGAGCCTTAGAAATGAGGGTCTTCCTCATTTGAACCAGGCTATGGTTCCCATGATGAATACTGGTCCTGACAGGAAAAAGACATTAAGAGAAAAAAAGAAAACACGCACACACACACACACACACACACACTACCACAATGTTGGCGAATGAGAGCAGGAGACGAAGTACAAAGACCGAGAGCGGGGGGAAGTAGAGTAGTCAATTCTTACATACTGGACCTGGTATACTCGCACGTTACTATAGTATCCCACTTCACCATCAGGTGGTAGTACAATCTGATTGCAGGGGATAGGGAAGAGAATGATGCTACAGCTCCCGCGCATGGTGCACGTTGGGTCCGTGCACACTGAGGTATACCAGGGCCTTCAGAAATGTGGCTCTTCCTCATTTGAACCAGGCTTTGGTCCCCATGAGGACTATACTGGTCCTGACGGGGTCAGAAAAGGACATAAAGAGGTAATGTGCAAACACACACGCACACAAACTACCACAATGTTGGCGAATGACAGCGGGAGACGAGCCTTTGTTGGCAAGTACAAAGACCGTACACACGGTTGTTTTGCTGTTCAGGGACAGTTTCAGATCGAAGCACAATCAGATTCATGCATCTCAGGTTACAGAGACTTTAACGAACAAACGACAACGGGCTTAAAACCCACATTGTAAAAAGAATGGCTTTACACACATAGTGCACACACACACACACATAAAACATAGACTTTGAAACAATGTGCAAGCAAGCCTAAGCCATCGTCAAAGAGTTTCAATAAAATGTATTGTTTTCTTGTGTCACTATACATCAGCAAGAATGTCTTGTTTTCAGGTTTGGGACTTAGCACAACTATTGTTTTCCTCCGTCTCTCGGAGTGCATAGATTGATGTGATTCCCTCCAAAAAACTCATATGTGCAGTATGATGTGTTCTAATCTCCAGTTTATCTTGCATTGCAGGGACAAGAGAAGAGGCAAAAAAGAACAAAACAAAACAAAACACTTTTTGAAAAACATCGACATTTCTTGTTATGACAAGCAATAATTGTGCATTCGATGCCTTTTCAAAAACATTTTAGAATAATTAGAATGAAAAGAAGTGATATGAAAATGCTCATTCTGGAGAAACAGTGTCAGATTAAAATATTATACATAATCAGGACATTATTACATTCTTTAATAAGTCCATTCTCATGCCTGAAAGCATAACCTGCTACATTGTTTATTTTTACCCTAAATGTGAGAATGCAGATTTCAGGGACTTCCACATTGGCTTCACTTCCTGGACTTGGTGACTTTGTTTTGTTTTCTACAGTCTGTGGTTGGACAATATAACTAAAAGGCTTTTGATTTCAAAACGTAGCCTGCTCCAACAGTTTTACCAAACTTATACCTTTAAACGGGACTGTTGTGTCTTGGTGGAGGTGTGCACTCTTCTAAGCATTCTAGTTGCTGTTACTGTGCAGCATTTAAGACGTAAATATAGGGCCGGTTACAGGGCAACACTGATATAAATACAGTGCATACACAGAGACGAAAAATAATTAGAGTAGTTATTTTTAAACGTCTCAGTGTGTGTGTGTGTGTGTGTGTGTGTGAGGGCAGGATGGTGCTGCAGCAACAGTGATTAAAAGAAACAAATCTTAATGAGGTTGTTCTACTCTTGTCATGGAGTGAGAGGATGCTTGGATGAGTGTGTGTGTGTGAGTAAGTTATTTTCTTTAAAAAAAAGAAAAAACGTCCTGCAACATAACACAAGTTAACTCGATGCAGTGGGAAAGTTTTTATCTCTCCCTGTTGGAGGGACTTTTGGTCACAGACTGCACATCATTTCTTTGAACTAACAGATTTGGGTCATTGTGGAAGACGAATCTAACTTCCTTCATCGACTTTTCGTCTCAACTTTATGACTAATTGACTGGAAGATCATTTGAATGCCGAGCAGCGGCAGCAAGCAGGCATGCAGTGCAGAGAGCGGTGAGATTGATGCACCTTAACAAAACCAACAAATCTGGCCCGTAATCACTCTGGAGGGGCCGCTCGACTGAGAACGTCATTACAGACTCTGTGTTGTCTGCTAAATCAAAGTAGCTTCCTCGGCTTTGAAAAAGAGGCTGGTGCCGACCAGGGTGGGAGCACGCTGCTGGGTTACCCACATTTAAATCACTCAATGAAACATCAATTTGTCCATGATTGGTGCAAAAAAACTACTGAACCAGCTGCAGAAATCAAACGGAATATATCTACTGCACAATATTATCAAACTGAATAAAATTTGACAACATAGTGGAACCCAATAGAACATAATACAAGTATATATCATTTATTTAATGGGTTCCAAACACACTCTCAAAGGACGTGATGTACGGTGAAAAAAAAAGGTCATGTACATCAAACAAATCAATAATTTATCACATGATGCAAAACGTGTGCAAACAACAGCAGGGGTGAGAAGATTACTATATGTAGTAACCTTCTCATGTAATGATGTTCCATCATTAAACATTCAAAATATGTGTCTGTTCACGTTACGCTACATCATAAAGACGCATTTGCAAATTCACTGATATTCATTCTGATTACGGTGTTGTTAAGTGGAGCACAAACTGTGTCATCGAGAAAGAGGAAAAGGTTAAGGAGCAGAAAGCACTTAAAACCGGGCCTTTAAGATCAGACAAAGCAAAAAAGAAATAAAAATATCCACAAACAGAACAACGTTGTTTTTCTATAAATTGCTGGATGCTCTGGGAAACTTTAAAGTGGAGCGTTATTTTTAACAAGCACCACGTCCCTGTAACAAAGCCCTGTAACATCTTAAGATGAAATTCATAAACCACCAAAACAAAAACAAATCAATGTGGTTTTATGGAGTGCAGTGTAATGAGGATTGTCCCGAAATCTACATCGGAGGAAACTAAACCACCACTGCATAAAGATGTGGTACATCACAGGAGAGTCAGCTCATCTGGACAGGTGCTTTACTTTGCTATTTTTATTTCGAGCAACTTTGACTTTTACTCCTCTACAGTTCCTGTCTTTGTTACTCGTTACTACCAAATAAAATCAGAAGAAGAAGAAGAGTTGGTCACGGTCTGTATTTATATAGAGCTTTTCTAGTCTTAATGAGCTGCTTTACACTACAGTTTTCACCCATTCAACATGGGGTTCAGTGTCTTGCTAAAGGACACATATGGACTAGCAGAGCCAGGAATTGAACAGTTGAAAGACAACTCGCCCTACTTTTACTTTTACTTCTAAAACTTAAGTGCATTTTATATCAGAAAATGTCTTAATACTTAATTTCAATGTACTTTAAGACTTTTACTGAACTGATATTATACAAAAGTGACTTCAACTTTTACCAAAGTCATTTTCTGGTAAGATACTTGTACTTTTACTCAAGTATCCCATTAAAGGTACTTTAAAGAAGTCTGGGGAGGACAGATGGTTTGAAAGAAGCCATCTATGTTGACCTGGAGCTACATCACTAACTTTCAGCCGCCTACAGTGCTGTCCCGAGTTCTCTTCCAAGAAGTATCATCACACGTCCACGGGAACAACACGCTGGAACTCTAACACCCACACAACAGCAGACCACCTTGACTTAGATACACATAACAACCTGAAACTGTGTTAAAAACTTCAGGGAAAAACTACCCGTGTCCAGAACAAGCACTTTAGTTTGGTTTCATAAGTAATCTGCTTCCATACTAACACGCTTAAACACGTGTCACGTGACCACTCCGATGCTGGCAGATTCTCTCCGCTGCAGTTTGCTTCGTTTCATAACGCACTCCTAACAAGAGAGTACTGTGAAAGTGAAACTTAAAGTAAGTGTAAATGGACCTTTTCGTTCACAGCTGATTGTGCTGTCGCGACTGATAAGAACCACTCAGGAAGTGGGTAACAGTGTCGTCCTTTCCAAATGTCTGCATTTTAAAAACGCAGCCGCTGGAGTTTCAAACAAAAATAGAGCCCACAGCGGGTTTTTTTTGAACATCTCTATTTTTGGAGGCTCTAAAATGTCGAGGTTGTGTGCAATACAGGCTTATCTGGAGTACAATGTGTGCATTCTTATAAAAGAAAAATGGAGTGATATGGATATGGTACTTGCCGAAGGACCGGAAAATGTGTCAGGAATGAATGAAATGCATTTATTTATTTATTTTATTATTATATTTTTTTACAACGACAGATCATCCTACATAATCTTAAATACCTGGATTTTTCCACCACTCATTCAGAAGTGAAAAGGCCTCTTGGATGAGAGGTGAAACTAAAGTCCAGCTGCCTATTATATTGCACTCCTGAGGACAATAATCTTACTATCCCTTTCCTTGGTTAAGAGCTGATGTCTTGCAAAACCTCAGATAATCAATGTCCATTCATCCATTTTAATCTACTGCTTTTATCCTCCACTTGAGGGGTTGCTGACACTGGGCGAAAGGGCTGGGTACACCCTTGACAGGCCATCAGTCCATCACAGGGACGACATACAGACACAAACACAGTGACACGGTCAATTTACATTGTCTAATTACCCTAATCCCTATTTTTTGCAAACTCAACAAATAACCAATGTATATAATGAAAATTGTCTAAGAAAACCTTTAATGCTCTACAACTGCAGGAGGATTTTCATGAAACTGGTCATTTTGACATTTACATCACATCATGTGCACAATTTCAATCAAAAAAACAACAACTAAATTAATAAATGCATATGCCAATGCATGAATTATTAACTGATTGATAAAGTGGGTGGACACACATGGCGCTAATCATGAAGGACTGAAAGGTGCACAGCAACAACGAATATATCGTTGTGATGACTCGAAACAACACGAGACAGAGATTGTTGTTGTCACATTGCAGGACATTAAGATGCTTGGGGTAGTTCTGTGTGTCCTTTTAATAGATGAGGAAGGTATCACTTGTTTCTATGATGATGGTGAAGACTGTGAAGACGGGTCTGGGGAAAAGAGCAGCTGGATGCTGAGATGTTAACAATCGCAGAGTGTGAGTAAGAGAGGATTGTTGTTGCTGCTGCTTCAGAGAAATACTCTCTTTGTGTATTTGCGTTAGGGCAGGAAATTAACTTTAATACAACAACGGCTTTCTTTGCTGCAGTGAAATATGTGTTTATCAAACTTTGGGAAATACATCCTTTCTTCTATCAGGGGACTCTCCAGGGTTGTCCAAATCAAATTGTATCACCATTTAGTGTAAAATTGAATGCCAATAATGGAGCATAAATATGTGCTATAGCTGGTGGACGGATATGTGACATCACCGACAGGAATCTGAACTCTGGTTTTGAAGCTTAACCCTTTAACACTGAGCGTATCGCAGATGACACGTTGCCACACGTGCACTTTGCATTACCGTAATTACGCAACAGCTTCTGAAGGCTGAGAAGTTACTAGTCAAAGCCAAAACATGTGGTTATTACGGTAATTTCACTCATGCTGTTGCAGGCGAATCAGTGTCTTTGTCACCAGAGAGGAGAGTTGGAATGTAGTTTCCATTTTTTGGCCTGTTTTTGCACACTGAGACAAAAACTCAAACAAATATTATTTTAAACATGTTTTATACTGTTCAATTTCAAATTTAACACGCACAATCTAGTGTTTTTGTACGCCGGTTATTAGAAGTTATTCTAAAAAATGGGCAAAAGCATTTAGTTACATGACATTTTCTGGCAGTGTTAAAGGGATAAGGATTTGTGTCACATTGAGGTTTTGCAAAATGGAACCCACTGTCAATCACACTGGTGTCTGCTCACATGTGCCATGCTTTGACTATAATAATATATAATATCATTTATACAACTGACATCATGTGCTTCTTGAAGAAGACCTGAAATGTAAACGCCTCTCCTGACAACCTTTTCATATACACTCTATAGAACAGACGTCGTGTCCAGTGCTGGAACAGGCCACCAGGTGAGTGAGAGAGGGAAGATAAACAGACTGACACACACACACACACACACACACACACACACTGCATGACACAAGGCATGACTCACACACACTCATTGTGTGGCCTGGTCTCGGTTCGTGCAGAGAGGCAGAAACAGCGAGACAAAGCTTTCACCTGCACCCGGCCGTAAGGTTTCCATGTAATTGATGAGAACATGAGCTGCAGAGGAGAGACACCGCTCTCCGTCAAATGGCACTGAAATATTATAAAATATTAATTTAGTTATCATTATTATTATTATTACAGTGTTTGAAATGGCCATCTAAATGTGATTACACGTAAAGGCTTGCTGTATACAGAATAATTATCTGGATCGTCTAATTTGTTGTGTCAAGTCATATTGTAAAATCCTCTAGTTCATATAGAAAGCTTATTTCTAAGTCTACAAAACCCAAAACAATTTATATTATAAAGTAATAATACATGTATTACAAACATACTTATGCATAGTATGTTAAATATTTGCCAATAAATCATATTAAATGTTACAAATTGAAGCTTTTAAGAGACCAAGCAGAAAATAAGTCCTGTATTTGTTATTGTGTCTGTTGGTGGCCTAAGCACCAGAGTAAATGAGGCCAAAATTATTCTGTGCATTTTAATAATCCAAAATCCATTGTACGTATGGCAATGAACATGAATACTGTGTTTAACACACCAAAACAAATAAACCGACAAAACTGACTTTTTTTAAAAAATTTGCAAAAGATTTGCAAGAAATGTAGCGGCGTCTCGTTCTCGTGAGATGCTAAAAGACAATGTTACACCTTTGCCTTTAGTATTTGGTTTATTGTGGTCTTAAAATTTTATTCAACATTTTATTTGGAAGTCACATTGAGATTAAACTCTCTTTCACAAGAGTGTGTGACCTCGCCAAAGACAAGGATCAGTTAGCAACATCATTCATGCATTTGGAAAACCACATTAACAACAGATAACATCGGAGTACACATTGTAAAAAGCAAAATGATGGTCTTATAAACTCTAAACATGAGGTGACTTTAGTTCCAGTGTGGAGCAGCTAAAGGTGTTTCTTTAACAATACAACACACGACAGCCATAGCATGTACAGTCAGGTCCATTCTGTAGACGTTAGCGCTCAGTGTTTGTGTTGCTCTTGTGCAGAATCACCACAAAGATGATTCAAGTGTGCAGGAAGAGTCTCCTCTTTTGCCATGTAGGACATTCCTGTGGTCATTACTAATAACATTGATGTCATCTCATCGTCGCTTTGTTTCAGTCGTGCTCACCTCGTAGCTCATGAACACATAGTTGTACCTGATTATTTTAGATAAAGTAGAATTTAGTGTCAGCGCAGGAAGTAATCATGAGTCTGGTACATTATTTTTACTGCACGGAAATAAAAAGACTTGTTTTTCCTTCAAGGATTATCACCTTGTCGTGGCCCAAAAGTAACACTTCAGTGTAATTCATGGGGTCACAAAACATGATGAGTTGGGATGGGGGGGCGAAACTTCCTTCCAGAAAAACACATTCTTCTGCATAATGGAAGAAATCCCTCACACACACACACACACACTTTGACACAGATGGACCGATTCAAAAACGCTGTGTGAAATGCATTGATGGCGCCGGGTAAACGCGCAAATGTTTCTCACTTTTTGAAGTCTTGACCTTTTTGGAGGGCAATCTGTTTTCTGTTTGTGGGACACAGACGATAGGTGTCTTAATCAAACTGGAGCATTTGGTCCGGGCGGCTGCTGACAGCTTCAGACAGTTTCTCATTACTGAGCTGGCATTTAGCATTTAGTCATTTTAACATGCAGTTCCACTGGCTGTCTGTTGACTCAGAGCACAGGCTGTACCCTGCTACTCCAAAACACTCTCAGACACACTCTGCAGCGGGACATTAACAAGGCCTGAAAACACTTATTGGCATGATTAAAACTGCATTGTGTGACTTTGAAGTATAAACAAATGTCTGCTACATTCAAACCGTTTGTTAGGATGAGCTTACACGCTGCTGATTAAACCTGATCGGTGACGCACGACTCTCTCTCTCTGTTTTGTATTTGTGTTGCTGGCAACATTTGACATTTTTTTTACGATGGATGAAGACAATGCAGAAGCACAGCAGCTGCATTGCGCTAGTAAAGTGAGATGGTTACATGCAGTAAGAAAAAGTATGAAGTATGGCTGAAAATTCCACGAAGCATCCATGGAAAGTTCTACTAAAAAAGAAACCTGGACATTCACAAGGACTTAACGATCATATTTTAATCACAATCACAACCGTGGACCAGGGTCCTGTTGTATCCCACTTCACCATCGGGTGGTGGTACAAGTCTGGACACTACCGGTGGGGCGGAAATTCAGTTCACGCATGCGCAGTTCCAAAATCTGGGCTGTGCGCGGAAGTAAACCAGGGCCTTAGGATGCCTGACCAAGTGTCTGCAGTTGTCAATACCTGCTGTTCCTGCACCATGCAGCTCCAAGTTTCCTGTATACACTCTAGGTGAGGACAACTTATAGTACATTAAAATACAACTTACCAAAATACTGTAGAAACACTTGCACAACAAAAGAGTTCTCTCCCTGAACACTTTTTGCAATATGGTGTCTTGGCCAGGTCTCCATTGAAAAGGAGGTTCTAAGTCTCAATGGGTTTAAACAAAGCCAAAAGGTGGTATATAATACAGACTGCTTTGATTAAAAGATGAGTTGGTCACTCAGTCAGATTTGGAGAGATAATCTAATAAAATTCATGCTTTTTGGTTGCATTATGCATGAACATGCACAACAATAGCAATCCCTCTGCCTCTGCTTTGATCTTGACCACTGTTTTATCATGATTAATACTGAAAAGCAAAACACAGACATATAGACATGACAAAAACAAAAAAACCTTGCAGCCTTTTTGACATGATTAATACATATTGTCTCTAAGGGACCATTTAAATTCTTGACATTTTAACACCGCCTCCGTTTCAGAGAAAACAGTCTCACCAGGATGTCCAATTAAATAGATCATGCCATTTTAAACGACTAACCCTTTGTCTTTGTTTCAATAAAACTGTACTTTGGCGCTTAAATGCTAAAAAAAAGAGGAATACATTATTAGAACAATACACTGACTTGAGATGAAGATTATTACATGACCAACTGCGGTCCCCAATGTCAAGAATAAACTCTTGAGCTCAGCTTGACGTAAGTCACTTAATCTTTATGTTCTTAAACATGTGCCACATTTTATATTCTACCTCTCACCCAAGAGCAGTGACTTTCCCCCCTTTGAATCCCTGTGAAGACGAAAATATAAATAAATCCTCACCACTCTTATGCACAGTGACTCAAATAAGAGCTTTACCCACCGCACCCTTGTTGGTAACCTCTGCTTCACTGGGGTGCAGTAATTTAGAAAATCCCACAGCATCATTGCCAGAAAATGGGACATTTAAATGGTTACCGTATGCTACAGTACCTGCACTGCTCTGCCTGCTGCTCTATAACACATAGAATCAGAAGATTATCCCATGGTGAACAGTAAATCCTTATCTTTATGTTGCAGTTGGAGACATTTTATTTTTGGTGATTTGGAGGCAACAGTGTAGGAGAGAAGCATCTGTAAAACTCAACAAACAAAACAACAACAAAAAATAGACTGGACACACACACACAAAAGAGAGCTTTTCCTCCAGTATGTGATGGCAATAACATTCTGCAATTATATCAGATTTATTTGTTTTGTATACACCGTGCTGGAAATACAAGGAAACACCTCTGCTCTGCCATGGCAGCACATCGGGTACCACGGGTCACACACTGGGAGAGACTGAAGCGACTTGAGCTGCAAAATATAGCTATTTCAATCTAATATGCATAATGAGGAGTAGGGGATCTGGTGCATTCATCAACTGGTGTGTGTGTGCAAGTATTCACTGCTGTGTGTTAATCAGTGTGTGTTACTTAGCGGGGTGCTCGACTCCCAGTAGATGCCATTATTTTGCACTCGCACACACTCATCTCAGCATGGGTGCAGATGTATTTTTACTATTCTGTCGGTGTTGTGTCATGTGCTTGTGCGTGTGCGCGTGTGCGCATACGCACATATGTAGATTGGTGTCTATGTGTGTTTTTGTGCTCTTCACAAAAGTTCCAACACTTTCTCGTGCGGAAAATCTCATTTCCTTCTGATTTTTTTTTCTCCCGAGGAGCCACGACGGTGCATCAAGTGTCACAGTGTCAAGGGGAATCGGTTCAAGTCACGTCCACAAACACAATCTTTCATCTTGTTCGAGAGCAAGCTTTTGAATCAAGTCTGTATGTGGCACGACTTGTCTATCAGGCGTGCAGGCGTGCAGGCGTGGGTCTCGTGTATTGGAGAGTGAGGATGGGATTCACCCTGAGAGAAAAAAGACATGACACGATCAATTACATCAGCAAAAAGCTTGCAAAAAAAAAAAGAGCTTTTGTGAGTGACACACCTGGATAAGAGCAGCCAAGCGTCTTTGTATTGCTGTCAGCTGCACAGACAGCAGAGTCAGATCAGCACCATGGACAGCGGCCTGCTTGCCGCACCGTGACTTCACTCCTGATCACCGAGCTTTGTCTCATTTCTGAACAAGCAGCCAAAATGGATTCATTAAAGGGGAAGATTAATGAGTGAATGTGAAGACTTTGCAGCCAAACTAATCTGCACACCGAAGCTTGGGCTGGTGTGTGAACGGTGTGGTGTAAATCAGCAACATGCAGGCAACTGAGGGGTTCTTTTCTTAATCAAATAAAAAAGAAAATAATAATCTGCCACTGTAGCAGCAGCAGCTAACCAGAGAAAATGTTTTGAGTCCAGTCGTCATGGGTTTAGTGGCGTGACTGTAACTCATCTGGAAACGTGTCATTTAAGATGCCTCGTAACATTGAAAACAAAGGAAATATAGAATTCACAGTAAATTCACATTGACGCCAGAAGCAACTTTTTTTTATTGCCGCTCTGATGAGATTGACCTCAACAGACCCTTCATGTTTTTAATAAATCAGTTCTTATTTAAGAAGTCACTGTAGAAACCTTTATAGAAACTACTTTTTTAAGTTTGTGAAATAACTTGCACAACTTGGTATTTAGTAGAGCTTTGCAGATCCAACAAAATGTATTTAACTTGAATTTAAAAACATAATAATAAATATTAAAAACAAATGGACTGCCGATCTGTCCGGGGTGTGACCCCGCCTTTCGCCCTATGACGACAAAAACACAATCATTAAAACAGCACAGTATCATTTAACCCTTAGTGCTCCCGGATCTGTGCACCCATGGTAATTTTGCCGTGGGAATAACACAGAACTCCTTATAGGGACATCCTGGGGGTGTGTGTGTTTACAGGTCACATATTCAGGCTTTAAAAGCCACCTCAAGATATGAATCATTTTATGAAACACATTTTTAGTAGTGATATAAAGTAGCAATAATGTGCAGAAGTCACAAAATAGACCGTTTTTCTTTCCTTTTTGTTAATAAAAATGAGCCAAGTGAACTTTGAACTGTGACATATTTCCACATTTCACAAACACAATCAGATTTTAAACATTTTGAATTCTTTTTGCTCAGGCGTGTTTGTATAGTTGGTGAAAATTACCTTTTTTTTCCTCATCAGTTTGCTGAAAAAAGGATATAAGACACTCTGTGTTGCACATTGTTATACCCTCTGTATTTACTGTATGTTTAAACATAGTCATGAAATAAAGCAGCCAAAATGCTCTGTGTTCTAAGGGTTAAAACAGACTGCTAGTGCCTAAAATAAACATTACAGATTACAAGGTATCAATACACTGACATTGAAAGCAGTTTTTTTGGACCGAGTACTGTTATTAAAATAACTCAATATGTATAAGTACAACATACGTCACTGTAATAGCAATTGATATTATTTATTAAGTTTCCACTTGAGCCACTGCCCTATGAATTGTGCGTGTGAACACCACCGATGAGTGTTGTAGTTGTCACCGGTGATGAATCTCAGAGCTGAGTGATGAATGGAATCTAATGTCCTCAGTGCGATCACAGCAGCAGCAGCAGCAGCAGCAGCATGTCTCTAAGTTACATCACCATAATCTAGAACTTTTTTCTGCAGGTTAGAGGAAAGCAGGGTTTATCTCAGTCATAATGACTTAAAGAATAAAGGAAGAACCGAGTCTTACTTGTCAGAAACAGGGTTTTTTTCCCCCACTGTTTTTGAGTCTGCATCTGCACTAATGACTTCACGCCTCTACTTTTAATTTAGCTGCAGTCAAACCAGTTGAATCCAGGTCCCAGTGTTTACCACTTGCTTATTAATAAGAGCAAGGCGGCAACCACTGAGCTTTTTCTATTAAACTAATAGATTAGTTTTCGACATTCCGTTTAGCATTTCTACTTTTTCCGAGGTAAGTGGAACTTCACAGCCGTTTTCACAATTACATCACGGTGGAGTGAAGTGATCTTACTTCAAAAAAAAGTCTAAAGTGGATAAACTTGCGTTCTCTCTTCCCTCTCTGTCTCTGTCTCTGTCTGCAAAGAGTGGAGAGCGAGACAAAAGAGAGATGGACAATGAGGACAGAGTGGAATATTTCACAATCCATGTCATATTTCATTCTTACCTCCACATTCCTGGCTTGAGATAGCTGTAGATGTAGCCGGCGTGTGGACGGATTGACAGACTATTTTTCATCAGCCGTGCTTTTCGTCCACAGCTCCAGTGACGGCAAACCCTCGCTCTAAACGACTGCCATAAATCCTCCATAAATCCACACACATTTCCCGGGCTACAGCTGATCATCTCTGCAGCAGATAATGTGCACGTTCAAAACGAGTGAATTAATCCAATGTAACGTAATGGAATCGATCGATCTGCGTCCTGGGTGAGAATTCATGGAGTTAATATAAGGAGAGGACATTTCAAATGAAATAAAGGATGGATGCATTAAATAATATTGTCCATTTTAAGTGGGTTCTTTTGTTTGAGGACTCGGGGAATACCTACGTGATTTGCATCGCGGTAGAGACAACTCGAAGGTTGTGGGTTGGATTCCTGGCTCATCCTTGGGCAAAGACACTTAACCCCATGTTGCTCCTGATGGCTGTGAATGAAAGTATAAAGATGAGTGATAGATAATGCAAGGCTCATAGATGCACTGTATGAAAGTGTGAGGGAATGGGTGTGAATGGGTGAATGGCAACTGGAGAGTAAAGCAGCTTAGAGACTAGAAAAGTACGATATGGATACAAACCATTTGTACGGAGTATTAGGGCCACACACAAAAAAATATGAGATTAAAGTCAGAATTCTGAGAAAACGTCTGAATGACTTTAATCTCAGAATTCTGACTAATCTCAGAATACTATCTTTAATCTCAGAATTCTGACTAATCTCAGAATACTATCTTTTACTTTTTTTCTCAGAATTCTGTCTTTATTCTCAGAATTCCGACTTTTTTCCTCAGAATTCCGACTTTTTTCCTCAGAATTCCGACTTTGTTTCCCAGAATTCTGACTTTAATCTCAGAATTCATGCATATTTTATTCTTTTTACTTTCTTCCAAAAAATCTTTTTAACATGTGGCCCCAACACTCTTCAGTACATTTGCACTGCACAATGACAATACAGTTTTTATGAATCTTTAGTCTAATTTTAACCTTGTTCTGGCAAATAATTAGCATTTGTTGTCCTCAATGGTTTTAAACCATGAATAAATCTGTATTACATGTGCTAAATGACATAACCTTTTCAGAGCAGTGGGATTGAGCTGGAGAGTCAAGAGTGTGAGATTAAATTTACTACAAAGGTTTTTTAAACTGAGCGTCAGATTTGGTTGACGATTCTTCGTATAGGTTCAGGAGAGGCACCTTTAAGCTTCTCCACCGCTTAGTATTAAACCGTGTGTTTGTTGCTTAAGGCGCTGCATGGTTGCGCGGTGAGCTGCTCGGCTGAACCGTTAATAGCTTGAGTTCTTCTGATAAGACTCTGCCAGTTATACTTCAGTACTCCAAATCTCTGAGGTAGTTCATACTTTACATACATACTAGAGAATGCAGATGAAAATGACTTTTTAAAAAGCTATTTTATCAAATTATTGTTTAATATGTGTTTTTCACGATCATTGTCTTGATCATTACTATATTCTGTACAATTACACTTGGGTTTGATTTTAAATGTTGAACTTTGTGAACTAGTGCGGTGCAAATACTTGTTTTCTTGCATTTCTTATCCAAACAATATCCAAACACTGTCTGGTGCCAAATTCACCTGCCAAGTTTGAAGTTGGTCTTGTCACACGTTGGACAGGTATGGGATTAACGCACAGATGTTCCCTGCATTTATAGATAGATAGATACCATATAGAACTGTTCAACATGCACCTGTTTGTTGAGCATTCTTGTGTTAGTCGTTTTTGTACCTTCAGTGTGTTGGAATGATCACTGTTAGAGTTCTGTTGTTTCCTTTTACATCCCACATAAATACAGATATTGAAACGATGGTGTGATGATAATAATAACAATGACAAAAAACATTTGTTTATTTGATTGAAATATTTCCGTCAGCATTGTGTGAGGGTGCAGAGGTAACACTTTTAGTGATATATCTGTGACATCTGTGAGGATATCTCTTGCATTTCTTCAGCAGTGCACACACTGGTGCCCAAGTGAGAAACCTGTAAAGCGACCCAGTTATGCGATTAAAAGGCAGATGGAAGGACAGACAGACAAGCAATCCTTACATTTATAGATATCTCCACTTGTCCTTCTCTGTGAAGCACCTCTTAGAACTGCTGTTCTGAAATGTCCTATTTTAATAACCTTCTTCAACTGAAGGGTTTGGTAAATGTGGCTTTTCTTTGGCACAGTCCAAAAATTCACATAGTCTAGGTTTAACTTGCAAAAGTGGATTCTAGTAAAAACTAAAATTTATTAGGATTGTGGACCAAATTCAAAAAGAGCGAAAAAGGCACGTCAACGTTTAAGCCTACAGTCAGATGGCATATGTTGATCAGTATTAGGTTTTTCACAGTGCAGACCCCGAAGCAGAGAGCGGAGAACAAACAGATGACTGAAAACTTAATTGTCCAACAAAAAGCAGAACATATAGGCATGCAGATGTGACACAGGGGACTGGGTGGATCAATAACTAGCACACAGACACATGGAGGAACAAAAAGAAGCCGACAAAGAAGCCCAGGAGAACATATAAGGTATAAGAAGAAATAAGGCAGTTCACCCAGCCAGAGGCAACGGAGAGAAAAATAAACAACAACAACAACAACAAAAAAGGAATCCACAGAATCTGCTTTCAAACAGCACGGTAATACTGTGTGAATGTAATACAAGTGCTCATGTGATGCTCAATGGAAGACAAAAGTGTTTGCTTGTGTGTTCTTGCACTCAACACTCAAATGATTCTTAATCTTAAAAAAATAAACGCTCATAAACTAAACTTCTGTGCTTTTACAACCCAGTGGCTTTCTGCATCCTTCTCTAACCATATTTCTAAATGTCCTTGTGACTCCTGTTATGTACCTTCCTCTTCTCCTCTGACCATGCATTGCACATACATCAATAATGCATGTGCATAATGCACTGAAACTAAACACATAAAAAATAATAATAATAATAATAATGATAATAGTGCCACTCTCCAAACTGTCTCATATGTCTCATACTCTCATAAAACGTATTAGCATTCGTAAAACGTCATCACCTAATGGGCTGGTCGTGCAAATAGAGAGACATATGTCTGAGTCACAGTTGCCCGCAGCCTTGATATCATAATAGTAAAGTGAGATGATTATAATGATGAGCTGCTCGTCCTCTCTTACCTTTGACCCTTACTTTGCCCCCGAAGCCACGATTCCCTCAGGGCTTCATTAAAATCTCGAAGAGCGGAGTTAAGAATAACATTCTATATAGTGCGTGAGTACCTTTTCTAAATGCTACACAGAGCATTACGGTCCATATTCAGTGTCAGAAAATGTATATAAAGCAAGTTAACAGTTTAACATAATCACTTTAAAAGTAACTGTGACACAATCAGAATCTTGCTGTCTCTATGTTTCCCATTGAGCAATAAGCTTTTTTAAAACAGCGAGTTAAAGTTCCTGTTACCTCCACACACAGACGTTTTCCCCTCAACTGCACTGAAGAGGATAAACAGCGACAGTCATTTTCCATCTGTTTGTGTCTCTCCCTTTTCCATCTGCCTCTGGGAACAAGTGTTTGTGACAAAAGCCCATCAGTCTCTTCTTGTTTTGTGCCACGAGACAACTCAGCAAACCTCTTGTCAGTTCCGACCCACGTGGGTGAAGTGCAGACAGTGTCTCCGTGAAACATGTTCTCATTTAGGTTGCAGCAGTCACAGCGGATGCATGCGGCCGAGTGTTTCCTCTGTTCTCTTCAGAGGACCAAATGTTAGCTCAGCTCCAGGCTGCACATGATCCTGAGAGGTCAGAGACAAACAACTATTCATACTCACGCCTACGGTCAATTTAGAGTGTCTAAAGCACTGAAATGACAGATTTATTTAAGAGAAACTGCTTCTACAGGTTTTAAATAGTATTTAGAGTATTTAGAGGGGCCTCCTTTTACACTGAACAACAGCAGGCCTCTGTCTCTCGTACACCGGGAGTGGAACCTTAATTAGTGTCATTGGTAACGCCTGCGTTTGCCCTAATTTGTCCTATTTTAATTCCATTCAAATGACAATGACCAAATGTAAAATCACACTCGCCTTCTCTGCTGCTGAAACCCTGATTCATGCAACAGCGTCCTGTAAGGTTTCGCCAGCAAAGCTCCTCAATAAACTTCAACATGTCCACAACTCTGCTGCACGCCTACTCACTTCACCCCTGACCTCCAGAACCTGCACTGGCTTCCCGTCCCACAACGCAGCCAGTTCAAAGTCCTCTATAACCAGGCCTGCAGCCTCCAGCCCTCAACCTGGGGAGACAGAACCTTTGGACCCGACCCATCTGTGACTGTTCTGACCTCTCCTCATTCAAACCACTCCTCAAAACTCACCTCTTTCAGAATGCTTTTAATGTTTAATGGTTTTAACTTATTTCTCTTTGTCCTTTTAACGTAAAGCACATAAGCCTCAAAGCCTTTTGCTTACTTTAACCATAAAAGGGCCAGAAAATGTCCTGTGTGTCAGTGCTTTTGCCCATTTTTCCCAGAATAACTTTCAAAATCTAACAGTTATTTACAATTTCCTGCATGTTAAAAATAGTGTTTTAACAATTTAAAATGAAGAAAAACACTGCAGTTGTACACGGACAGCAGATTGCGTGTTGAATTTGACATTTGAACATTATAAAACACATTTTAAATACAATTTGTTTGAGGTTTTTGTCCCAATGTCCCAAAACAGGCCTAGAAAATGGAAACTTATGTGCAGGCGTTTTTTCTAACTCTCTCCTCTCTGGTGACAAAGACACTGATTCACCGGCCTCCTGCAACAGCGCGAATGATATTACCGTAGTAACCACATGTTGAATTTGATGTGTAACTTTCAGCAACATAATAATAAAAGGTATTATTATTAATATTTGTCATTTTGCATCAGCAAGGCATTACTCCATTTTTAGAAAGACAATTAAATATGTATCACCCATTTAAAGCCATAGTCCACACATCTGTAAAAGCAGACTAAAGATAATAAAACATGCAACATTTCAGAGTGTGTCTGTCTGTCGTGGAGTTTTGTGGACATTCTTTTGTAGTTTTGTCGTTATCATCTGGTTCAGCATGCAGTGCACACACCGCTCGAGACTGTGTTGTGAAGACCATGGTCACATTCTGCACAGACACGGGCAGATTGTGCACAGGTAAGCAGGTTTTGTTTAACGTCAGGCAGTTCCATGCAGTCTGAGTGAAATGACTGGTTGTGCTGTAAAGGCGACAGACAACAGATTTTTTTTTTATTTACTGGAGCGGATTCAAACATAATATTCTTATAGTAGAAGAAGATTAAAAAGACGGAAGACTGATTTCTGAATTGGGATGTTTTTACAGGGGGATACAGATTATGTCTTTAGATTTTGATGTATTTAATCTAAGCAAGGACGATGACTTTGTTGAAGCGTTATAGTCTTCGCGAACTTAGCGAGTCACAAGATGTTTGAATTTGTGCGTCGGTGAAAGTCTTCAGTCGTCTCCACGTGACCACACAAATCCAGCTGAGCTCTTTCAGGTCGCCAGTGTACGTTGTTACCATCCTCATTTGTACAGTCAGCTTGTTGATGAAGTTGTCGATTTAATTAATAATTGAGGAGGACGAGATTTTGATTGAACTTTTCCTGAGAGGACAATGGAAGCGCAAGACACAGAGGTGGTCAGTGCGAGTTTGCTTTCACACTTTCGCACCAATAGTGTGAATAACGTATTCCCCTCCTCGCCTGAGGCGGCGCTGCATCAAGAATTACTGAAGACAAGACACACAATGAACAAGAAAACAGGCTCATCTGTTGGTTAATGCAGAACAACTTCTGTTTTCTGCCACATCAGAGCAAAACGTGAAACTACATCAAATCCTATCGCTTTTTTTATTTATTTATTTTTTTTAACATGCGACACATTCCTCCCGGCTATCGTTCTACACGTGCATATGTTCTGGTTGTGTTTACCCACAATGCTCTGCGCTGTAATCTGCTTCCTGCATTTGGTTCCCTTCAAGCGAACCGAGACCTACGCTTTTAGGCGGACGAGAGTTCGCCTCTTTGGTGCGGGTCAGAGTTCGGTCACGCCTCCCCAACGAGCAAACGGACTAGGATTCGATTTAGAAGGAGCTGGTGTGAATGCACCCTGAATGTCATGCAGGACAACATGCAGTACGATGGTGTCGTACACGCATTGCGACATGAGAGGAAAGTGTCATATTTCTGTCCATTCCTGTCACTTGTCACGTTTAAAAAAAGATGATGCACAATAGTAAATCAGGCTTTATGAAGAACACTTTGGTCAGTGATTGTAATTGTTCCGTGAAGTGTATTTTACTATCATTTATTTCTTATTATTCCTGCGGAAAATGCTTCTATTTGTTTTTTTTGCATTTGAAAACTTTTCGCAGGTGGTAGAATATGGATGTTCGTGGATTTTTTTGGAAAACGTGGCCTTGGCATCTACTTCAGAGTGTTTTGAGTTCTTATAAGAAAGACCTTCCCTGCCTGTGCCTCATTCGTAATGAGTCTTAAAACTAAAATAAATGTTTTTGAAACCTGAAAAACGTGCAGGCTGTGACTCAGTCGAGGAACGGCCACAGTCATGGCCATGGAGAGAAGAAGGAGCGTTCACTGCGACAATCTGAGAGTCTCCCAGTCAAAACCTGAGCTGGTTAGTATGGAGATTGGGCCCTGGAGGTTAAATAAGGAGAAAAAGCAGGCGTCTGCGCTGGCTTCTAACCACGTGAAATATTAACAAGGCCTGGGACTGTACAGAGGCGCTGCAGCCATGGCCTCTTTGCACAGAGGCGGCATAAAAAGAGACTTTGTTCTAAAGAGGTGGAGGATGAAAGAGAAAGGAAGAGAGGAGATTACGTTTTCCTTGAACTGCATAGTTTGACATCGGAGTGGTCAAAAGAAAAATGATGAACACCTCTTTGACTAAAAGGTGTTATCTCATACAGACTCCAATGCTGACTGAAGTGTTAATCAGGTAATCAGTCTGTGATTCAAAACAGATTATCATTTCCACCCGAGTCCAACTGTACATATGAGTCAGTGTGAGCTCATCAATTAAATCGAATAACACGATGACGCAAAGGTCTTGCAAGTGGAACACACACAGAGAAAATAAATGTGCAGAATATGCAGCTAAAAGCAAGCATCTCGTCTATTTTTAATACGTTTCTTTAATGACTGCTCATGTTACCCTCACATTAGTGCTTTAGGAAACCGGAGGCAGACACTGACTCACTCCCCGATATAACACAAACTTTGGCCCCTTGAGAAGTCGCAGCGATGCTCATATCAGCAAAACTGTGGGCTTTTTTTTCAATAACCGCCAGCTGAAGACTGAATTCATATTTGTATTGCAGCAAGATTATTTGACATTTTGTTTACTGGGGAATGGAAAAAACAGATAAGGGGGAGAAACAAAGGTGCAAACGGGGCACAGATGAGAAGAGGATATGCGGTGAAACAACGGATGTTAATTAGGGTTCAGTCTATTTCAAGTTTTCCCGTGTATGCCATGACATTTATTTCTGTTTTTAATCTTGACTTCTCCCTGGACGACATCATCTGGTGCTCACATATGGAAGGATATCACGACCACTACACTGACAGTACCTTATTTGATCATTTCACACCACACTGTGAGGCGGATGTAGATCCAACCTCTCTCTCTCCCCCCCGTGCTTGTTCCCTCTGTGAAATTCAACAAAAGATCTAACTTGAATATCAAATTTATGCGGTGAAGGAAACCCAGACGATTATTTTTTTAGAGACAGAGAGAGAGAGCGAGCAGACTTAGACTTGAGAGCAGAAGTATTCGCTGGTGCAAAGAAGAGACACAGGCTAAATGAGGCAGACTGATTGCTATTCTGAAAGGTGGCGTTGTGCAGGGAGGAAGACAAGGCCAGAGTGGATAGAAAATCTATACACTGACAAGAGAAGACTGTGTGTGTGTGTGTGTGTATGATAGGAGCAGGCACAGAGAAAGACGCAGACCAAAATTACTGTGGACACTCATTCTCACTCTGATTATTTCTCTTTCACACACACTCAGACACACACACACACACCCACGCTATTCTTAGGACACTGCACTGACTTCCATTCATTTGGACAGCCTTAACAAAATCTATAACTTAACCACAATTCAAATCTTATAGCCCTAAACCAGACCAGTGACTCAGAAATGATCAGGCTTTGGCCGCCATGAGTGACTACTGGTCCTGACAAGGTCAGTGTTTATGCCACGTATTCACACACATACACCAAGCTGATTTAAAAAGTGATTAAAACAGATTTTGCCACATTGCTATGTCCCACGTTGCTATGGCGATACCAAATTGTCTCCTTCTTGTGGTCAAATCATCAAATCAACACGTAAGTGCAGTCCTAGACACAGAGGCAGACTGGCTGCAGGGTGTGTGTGTGTGAAACCTGTTATCTTGGCTCTCTACGCTGCCTCGCTGTCGCTGCGGTTGTTGTTCATATGCAGCGACAGCGAGGGAGTCTGAGTGAGTCAGTGTGAGCTCATGTTCGGGGCTTCCTCGTCCCACTGCTGCTGTCTGAAAACCTTCCAGTTCCAACACTGGCAGACTTTCTTTTATAAAGGTGAAATTGTGACAGCATGCGATAACAAAGACATGTATTATAGATGTAAACTATACTAAGGACAGACTTTGTCAGGAGGGAGTGTTCACATTTTTTCCATTGCTGCAATCACAAGTCATTTTCTACACAAACACTTTCTACTATTTTCCTGTTTTAATCAACTTAATATGATAGAACTTTAAAAAACACAAAGAGTTACGGAAGAGTGTTAGGGCCACATGTAAAAAACGGCATGAATTCTGAGATTAAAAGAAAAAGTCTGAATTTTGAGATTATAGTCAGAATTCTGAAAAAAAGGGAATTATGCGATTAATGAAAATGTCAGAATTCTGAGATTAAAGAAAAAATCTGAATTCTTATTCAGAAATACTTATCATCTGATTATTTCTGATCGATTAATCAGCCTGTCGACATTTAAACCCTCAGTGGGCTGCAGTAGTTTCCTGCAGTACATCGGTGTGTGCAGTTGTGCCTTTTAGGAGCAGTATCGTGTTTCTTCTTGGGCAAACTTTAAAAATACCCCCCAGCCTAAGTCTCACCCCCATAAAAAATGAGATTTCGCTGAACTACTTCCTACAAACACCGAGGGCGTCCTCGAAAGCAACACAAGCACTGATTCCTCCAGAAGACTCACGTCTAAATTTAGACTTCAGCGGCGTCAGGGCAGAAAAGAACAGTAGATGCAGGAAGCAGAGGGGTGGTGGGTACATGTGTATGTGAGTACCTGTGTGTGTGTATGTATGCGCGCGTGGTGGGAGGAAGAAGAGAAAAGAAAAAGGTGACCTGAGGAGAAAAGAGGGAGGGAAAAGTGTGAAAATGCAAACAAAGTAGAGGCCTAATGGTGGTGGTTTCACCTTGGAAACCCTTAACTTACATAATATAATAAGTTAAATACTGTTAAGATTAAGAATTCTGCACTACATTATCTTTTACTTACAATCACTCCCAGCTGAAGACATCCAATCAAGTTTACCTTAACTTTACATCGATCTCTGGGACTTTTACAGGGATTTTGAGCCAGATATCAAAGTTACTCTTGACCTTATAAGTCAAATAATTGATTGAGTGCTACTGTAGGCTTGCAAATAATATACCATTGTTGTACTTGGTTACCAGCATATGCTAGGGAAGCAAAGACAATGACATGGAGTTCAGAAACAGCAGCAAGGTTTGTGTTTTCTATATGAAGAGACACAAAAACAGCAAAACCTTCAGTACGACAGTCTCTTTACTGCGCGCAGTCGAACATTTTGAGCTCGATTGTGGTTCAGTCGTGAACAGAAGGCTTTGTACTCTGTACTAACAGAGCATGAACAAGGTGTAAGATTAAAGATAAAATATCAGCATAAACCATGTATTGCTATACTTGTTATATACATCCTCTGACAATGCTGACAGACAGAGGAACTGCAACATTTTTTACTTTTTATTTATTTTTTTAAATAACGTTTACTCCCTGCTGGTGTTTTCCACGGCCCCACTGACCGGAAAATGTACAACACTGTTGTTCCTGTAATTCCTGGAATGTCCTACTCATACTAGAAGGGGAAATATGTGTGTGAGGTGTGTGTCTGTAACATAATTTACTCGGACACATTTCTGAAGCAACGCCATGCCTAATGTGGTGATGCACTATAGGAAAGGAACGTGGAATCGAATTCAACTTTAATATCTTGTCATCTGCCGTTTTAAATCTATGTGTGTGTGTGTGTGTGTGTGTGTGTGATTTCCTGATGTCAATACAGCGTGAAAACAAGACTGAGTGGAACATGTGCAGGCGTGTGCATTATTAATCACTGCTCATCAGCTGGTATCCTGTGTGTGTGTGTGTGTATACCTAGAGTTTGTGGATGTGATGTCAGATCAGCAGTCAGCAGTCAGTGCACATTTCTGTCAGTGCACTGAAGTGAGCAGCTTCTCACTTAGCAAATCTTATCATTATCAATCCTCGTGAAGGGTCCAGATTAAATGTCACAGCAGCGTCAGTGTTGAGCTCCGGTTCACACCCGCAAACTCAAATCCACAGACATAAATTATACTGCATGTGAAACTGGCAGCATCTAGTGTATCTAGACCAGTCAGGCCACTCGTGTCGTCTCTGGCTGTAATTATACTGAGCGAGGATGGTGGATAACTGTGATGCCCCAGGACACCATAACAGTCGGGGACAAACAAACTTTAGAGCATTTACTGGATCATAAACGATCCTGGGAGACGGCAGAGTTGGAGAAGACAGAGCAATGGGAGCTTGTGAAGTTTACCACTTCAGGATCCAACACTGATTAACTTTAATATATATATATATATATATATTTTTTTACATATTTTTGTAGTGATGTCTAAGCGTTCTCTGGAGAAGGAAAAATCTATCAGAAAGTTGAAGATCTGGAATAATGTCTGCTCTGACTCTTTACATACTCCTGGGGCATCACAGGGCTCAGAAATAGGTTCTGTGATATATTGCCTGATTTTTGTGTGTTTATAGTGTGTCGTGAACTCTGATGGCTTGAAACCAACGCTGGCACCTTTCATTTTGCAGAAGATTTTCCTGCCACCACGGTGGTGTAAACAAACGTGACATCTGGAGCTCTGTAGTCTTCAGCTTCAGTTGCTACTGCTTAACCCTTTAACACCGACAACAACAACCCTTTTTTGCTTATTTTAACCATAAAAGGGCCAGAAAATGTCCCCCGAGTAAGTGCTTTTGAGCATTTTTCCAGAATAACTTTCAAAAAAAAAAATTTAAATGAAGAAAAACAAAACGTTTTATTTAAAAATAACTTGTAGTTGTACATGAACACCAGATTTTGTTTTGTGTCCCACTGTCCAAAAACAGGCCCAAAAATTGCTGATTCGTCTGTTATCCTGCAACAGCGTGAGTGAAATTAACGTTACAACACGTCGGCTTTGACGTGCAACTTCTCTGCTTTCAGAAACTGTCACAATTTTTCCGATAGCAAAAACCATCACATAGTTACGGTAATTCAAAGTGCACTTGTGCGAACGTGCTGTCTGCGATACGCTTGGTGTTAAAGGGTTAACCTGAGAACGGCTCCAACTCATAGTTCACAAAAAAGTGACGTCCCACATTTGAGGATCTCCAGTGTCCCTCACTGTCACTGCTCCTGACTTGTCTTTTACCAAGCAGGTGTTGGTGTCTCATCAGCCCTCTTGCCATTTGTCCATATTTTGGTCTATTCCTGATTTTGTGGCTGCTGAATTTCCGGTTATCCCGGTCCCGGCTTCTTCCTGCGTGATTGTTTATTGACACCAGTCCAGTACGAGTTGACCTCCGCGCTTGGCTGAATGTCTTTGATTGGCTGCCTCTCTGATTGTTTGTGACTCTGGACTCACTCAACCTCTTCACACCTACAGTACAAAGCCTCGTCACACGTTTTACATTGAACTCCTTTAAACCCGCGAGTCTTTGCTGTTAGAAGTCCAGCAGATGATTCAACACGGTTTGTTTCTAATGTGATGCTTCTGGTTTATAGAGTTAATTGGGGGCAATGCAGCTCAGGTTCACACGTGGGTCAGACGAAAGAAAGGAAAAGGAAATTGCCAAACCTCAAAGTAAAAATGTTACCTCTCCGGGGATAAGAAGTTGGGCATGGTGTCAGGCTGAGGAGCAGCAACAAAGCTGTCTGCAATATTGTCATTCAAGTGGTTCTGGAGTGGGTGGTTAACTATTCATGTAAACGCAGCGCCACAAAATCTTTATTTAGTCCTATGACACTGCAACTCAATCATCGGGACACAGCAGCAGACACAGCAGTCCAAAGGAATGAAAGAGTCCTCATCGAAGTGAAGCAGGCTTTTACAGCCGTCAACCGACATTAACGGGGAAATTTAAAATGGCCAAGGGCAACAAACACACCTGAGGGAAGGAGGAGGGAGGGCTACAGCTAAGACGCACGACACAGTCGTCACGGTAATATTCTCATCTTTGGAATCAGATTGTTCAGGTTTTAAGAGCTTTCTTTGCACATGTCGGCGTAATGTTCAGAAAATGCATCAGATTCAAGATTTGTGGTGCAGTTTGCAACAGGGCTGGAGTGGAGATCCTTCAGCCTATTGTGCATGTGGACACACAGACAAACTGTGGGACTCAAGTAGTACGGCTACTTTGCCAGGTAATTGCAAAATTGATGCTAATATTGTTGCTACTCTCTGACGCCTGAAGCCAAGTTCACACAGCAGCTTGCACACAAAAGTCTCCAATCTGCACTTGATCAACACTTTCCAGTTGTTGTTTTTTAAAGACTCTAAACAGATTTCCAGCCTCCTGGAAATGCAACTGTGATTCCTAACGAGCTCACTGTGACCAGTCTTGGATAAAGTGCTTGAAAGCGAAATGACTTTGGTAGAGTTTAAAGTCGCCTTTTAGAATATTACTTGAGTAAAAGTACCTGACATTTACTGTACTTAAGTATCAAAAGTCATTTTCTGATATAAAATGTACTTAAGTGTTAGCAGTAAAAATATTTAACCAAATTGAGCAATTACAGTTTTGAAGATGACATTTATTGTGGCTACAGGCAAACAACTTCAAACATTAAAATGAACCTTCTGTCATGAATGGTGACAAGCTCCGTCTCTCAGCCTGTGTCTGCTTGTATTTTTGAAACTTTTAGCGTCTTTTTTTGCGGAGTTTGTGGAGCTTCTAGACACACTGTGTTTTAATTCAACTTGGAGACGAAATGTGAGGTTTATCTGCGTGAGCTCGCTAGCCCGGACAGAAGACTAGAAACCAAGAGACCAGAGCCTCGGTGTCGGACACGGTAAACAACGAGCCGCAGCTGTGTTTTAAGTCCACTTGGAAATCTGCGGCTAACAGCTGAGCAGCTAACAGCTGGTGCCGCTAAAAACAACTAGCGACAACAAACAAACCAACCAAATGTACTGGAGTAAAAGTACATTTTATTTAGGTAATGAAGTGGAGAAAAAGTTGTCAGAAATATAAATAACAAAGTAAAGTACAGATATGTGAAAATTCTACTTAACAAAGTACATGTACTTTGTTACATTACAACACTGACTGTGACCTAGCATGTCGTAAACACAGTCTCTTACTATGTTTACATAGACGCATCTCCACTTTGGCCCTGCATACTGCTAATAAAAACACCTCAAATTTGATGCTATTCTGAATGTGTGGTATTATGTCCAAAGAAAGCTCTCATGCAATCAGAGTGTGTGACAACTCCAGGTGTGGGTGAATGGTAAGAGGAATAATTAAGCAAAAACAAAGGCAAAACAAAAAAACATCTAGAATAACATTGTTGCAAGAAAAGTTCAGTGGTTGACTTTGAGGGAAGTAAAATTAAGCATGGTTTTACACATACTGTGTCATTTTAGCAATGTTTTCTTGAACAAATGTAGCTGGGAGTCTATGAACACTCCTGTTCAAACTGACTTCACCTCTCCATCGTGTAGTTCACAGTTATCCCATGATTTGAAACCCAGCTTCAAGCATCAGATCGGAGGAAGATGTCATGATCAAGTAGGGATGGGAATCTTAAGGCACCTCAAGATTATAATTCAGGGGCTACAATTCAATTAATAAAAGATTATCGACTTCCAATCAGTCTTTTGAAAGTCTTTGTCTCACTGTGTGATCGCTAACCCACTCACCCACCGCTATTTTTAACAACTCTGCATGTGTAATGAGTTTAATTCATCGTTATCAGACTAACTGAAACACATGCAAACTGTAAAGTTACAAATGCACTGTAAAGAACCAAAGGTGGCAGCAACCTGGGTGTGTAACATCTTGAATCACAACTCACATATTTAAGACAAAAATGTTTACAACTGAATCGTGCTTTTATGTCCAACAGCTCAGCCACATTAGCATCTGTGAGGCTCTCATTCATTGCTCTTGTCATTGACTGTGACATTAGCCTCCCGCCATCAGTGATAAAGTGTGCGGTTATAGTGACGTAAGATTCAATGGCAACAGATGTCCAAGCATCACATGTAATTCCTATCCTACCCTACTCCTTCTGTATTGTTTCGTTGCTGAGCACTAAATAGCGTCGCTGTATCTCGGCGCCATGCTTCTTTGTTACGTGCTCCCCATAAAGTTTGTCTATTTTACATTATTTAACATTTAAATAATAGGAATTTGGACTTTATTTGTGAATCAATTCAGAATTGTCCCGGTCCAAATCTATATACATCTAAGAATAGATGTTTTTCCCCACCCCTAATATCACAACGTAAACTTTATATGCAAATTTGATTAACTGACCATCCGACGAACATCTCTGTCTGATTTAACATGAAACAAGTCACTTCATGTTAAATCATGTGTGCAGCACAGAAATGTCGCTGGGCGACATCTGATCTAAACACAGCTATACTGACAAACACAGAGAGAGTTATTTAAAGGCTTAATCACCACAGTGTGAACTCATCTGACACACATTTGAACGCAAACAGACATTTTCTTACATTTCTTCTCTGTTTTAACGCCAAAAGAGGGAGACACTCATATGGACTCGAACACGGTAAACACCCCCGCCCCTCCCCATTTAAAGACACTCATTGTTAGCTGGGAAGTGCAGCATATGTGTAATTATTGACTATGGTAATTGACTAATTGGAGCAGGTGCAGATGCTCGAGCCTGAACAAAGAGAAGCCAAAACATCAAAACAAAGACTTTGTTGTCAACACAGGCATTTTTTTTTCTTTCTCCCTTTCAGTCACCCAACAAAAGAGGCAAGGACGGTTTAGTTTCTTCTCCGTGTGAGATGTAATACTGCACAACAACAAGAAGAAGAAGACAGAATTGTATTTACGAGTTGCTTTGAACAACTGGCTCGTCAGTGAATGTCTTACCCTTGACTGCTCAGAGTTCAAACGCGTGCAAATCTCCCCAGCACTGCGTCATATTTATTTTAGCAGCTTAGTAGGTAGATATGCTGCTGCTGACTGCTGCTCAATAATAGATAACAGTTCATTCCTTTAAAGAAGAAGCAGAAGAAGAAAAACACCCCTCACTATTCATTGTTTTCCTGCAGGGAGTTCAGTCACAGAAAGTCAGTAATAAAAGAGGAGAAACATAGACCAAATCAGGAATTCAGGAACGAAAGACCACAGAGCAAAACATGTCTCTTGCCACTGGACTAGTGTCAGAAAAGCGAGTCAGTTATTTATCTAAGCGGGTTGTTGGGGGAGGAGAGGAAAGACAGATTTGTGCTGGTGAGGTTGTGTGAAGATGACTCACTGTCAGTGACACACACACACACACAAACACACAGAGAGTTACCTTTATTTTTCTCCTCCTCCTCCCTCCATCTTCACTTTTTTTCCTTAACCTCTTTCTGTCACTCCTTTTGGCCAGTGATGAAGTCATGCCACCACACTGTGCTGTGCTCCCCACTAACACTACACACACACACACACACACACACAGTCACACACACACACACACACACTGCAAGGTTTGTGCCTGGAACAACTGAAAGCTATTAACCCTTTAAAGCTCAGGGCAACAGATGTGGTGAATCATTTATAAGAGACTTGTTTCTCTAAACTTTAAATGGTCAAAATACAGAATAGAACCATACATTTTGAGACTGTTAAATAATATTATACATAAGATTTTGTATTTTATAGCTGCATGTAAAATACTATTTAATTTGTTACTGCTGTAGAGATATTTCTTCTACAATTTTAATTAATACAGTAATAGTTTCAGCATTGAGATTTCACATTAACTGACATGATGTCACTGCAACCAGGCTCTTATTGCCCAACATGAGCCGTCAATCATAACTGTATCCACACAAATGTGTCGCGTTTTGTCTTCTAAATGGAAACAGAATTTACTAAAGTGTAAGACCCGTCACTAGTGATTGACATCATTAATGCCTCAGAAAATGGTTTGCCGATATTATAAATCAAGTGAAACATGAGTTCCTTTTGCCATGGACTTTTATTCAACTCAAGTTATTTTTGCAAACAGCAGAGTTGCCCCTAATGTTATTCAATATCTTATGAAATATCTTATTTCCTGGTCGGCTTCAGGTGGAACCCCTGACCAGTGACACTTGGTCTGAGGCTTAAAACTGCAACGCTAATCCCAATTGTAGGGGGACGGGACATCCTTATTCTAGTAATACAAAGCTTCGGGGAAGTATTCCTTTAAATATATAGACAAAAATCACTGAAATGGCCATGTTGGGCCTTTCTGAAAAAACACATGTATTTAATAATGGGGGTGGCACATGCTCAAAAGAGATGATCTTTCATTGGTCATACAGTATGTGTCATTTCAGGACAGTGTATGTATCATGGAGGAGGCGACAGCTTTAGGGACTTCTTAATTTTAAATTTGTACATTTTTAGGGGGAATATGTGTTGAATCTATTTATTACATTCACAGGCTACACTTCACCATAATAAAAATCAGTTACAGCTAACAGGTTTATGTCAGTTATACTCCTTCAGAACTCATTTGCGGTAGTTCCTGTGCTGTTAATCTGTATCATATGTAATTGATGGGGCTCTCGCTGCTGTGAATAACACAGTGCAGCAGACTCCGCTGTCACGTAATGGGTTTCCTTTATTAGTGAATCTAGCTTTATGTGATTTAATTTACTCTGCCTCGTGGGCTTTTTTTAGCTTGCGCGAAAAAAAAAGAAAAGAAGTCACCTCTGTTGTGTTTAAATGCCTCTAATACTCTGAGGAGAACGGCGGCGTATCATTCAAAGTCATTCTCACAGGTTGTAAACGTGACCATTTTTCAACTAAGGAACAGAGTCAAGAACACACATAAAAAAAAAAACTGACTCTCACTCCCGTGAATGATTAGTTGAGTGCGCTGGCATAAAAGAAACTCATTATTGAGTTTAATAGGCTTTTTTTAATGCATTGCTGAATGCAGAGGCCTCCTGTGCTCCACACTGTATTATACAGTATAGGCTACATGAGGTGAAAATTTGAAATGAAGTGGTAAACACCCAAATAGAATATGAAACTCTTTTAACTAGCTGTGTAAACATCTAAAGCCAGGTTTTATGGTATGTAATTTGTTTTCTTAGTGTTCCCACAAACCCTGTTCTCGACTGCTGTATATATGTTGATAATAAGTTTTTCTATTTGAAATGGCGTGTTTTTTGTTTTTCTGACATCATATCATTCTTCACTGTATGTAGAAATGGGCTGAAGGGGTTTTTCCAGGAGTGTGAAACTCATTTTAGTTCAGGGGCCACATACAACGCAATTTGATCTCAAATGGGCCAGACCAGTAAAATAATAGCATCATAACCTAAAAACAACTATATCTCTAAATGTTTCCCTTTGTTTAATTGAATGAAGTATCTTTTTGATAAAAAAGTATTATGAACAGCCTGCAATTTCAACAATATCATCCAATTACACATGTGCATAACTTACAGATCACAGCAAATCTATAAAGGCACAAAACGTTTAGTCACAGATATCTGAATCTGAAAAATATAGTTTTTCCTATTATGAGCAGACCGTAATCGTAATGCGAAATTTTATGAAATTCATACTGCAGGCCGGATCGGACCGTTGGGTGGGCCGATTCTGGCCTGTGAGCCTTATGTTTGACAGCCCTGGGTTAGTCCTTTACTTTTGTCACAAAGGACAGTAACGAACACAGTGTCTTGTTTAGACAGACATTTTGAGGCTTAGGTGTTAAAGGATTAAGATATGCAATACACAATCACCAGTCAATCTATCAGCTCCACCTGTGGAACTGCTTATTAACACAATCATCTAATGAGCCAATCACATCGCAGCAACTCACAACCTGCAGAAGACTTCAGAATGGAGAAGAAATGCCATCTAAGAGACTTTGAACGTGACGTGATTGTCGGTGGTCGATGGGCTGGTCTGAGCATTTCAGAAACTGCTGATCTAGAGCGATTTTCAAGCACAGCCAGTCAAAGTCTAGGCTTTAAAGAGAAGAGTCTGAAAGAGAAAGTATCCATTGAACAGCAGAAGACAATATATATATGAATTTAATTAACTGCCAAGGCCGATCATTCGATTGATTCGTCTTTATTGACAAATAGTGCATTGTAAATGTTAATACTGAGAAAGTAAACAGCTACAAACTCACACACACATACAATGTACAAACATTTTACTGTACTGAACAGCACACACACACACACACACACGTCATATTACACACGCACGCACACAGACATAGTGTGCATAATTACAATATGTTACAGTGTTATAATATATTACAGTGGGGATGTTTGGACTCTATGAGCAGTGACACCTACGAGAGTCCAGTAAACAGAAAAAAGGCCGTCCACTGCTGGTGACTGTGCTGTTTTTCTTTTGTTGACAATAAATGGCACCTTACATCTTGGAAATGACCATAAACCATTAGTAAGCACATATGTTTTCATGAAAACTAGGAGAACATTCTGGGACTGACTGACTGGAAATAGGAAATACATCTGTTTTGGGATAAACTCCCCGAAAACCTTTTTGTGTTAAAGTGAAAATTGCCACTTTATACTTGTATTAGATGTAAGTTAAAACATATTTGTGACAACAGTGCATCTAAAACAGAAAAGGTTGCTCGAATTGCCTTGCCTTCTGAACTCAACAAAGGCGATGGAGGAAATGGAAACTGGGAAAGCGAGTCGTACAAAGAGGTTTTTGGGCATTAGAAGAAGAAGAAGAAAGAGGACAGTCGGGTAGAGCTGGGAGAGAGAGACAAAAAGAGAAAGAGTAATCTCTCCACACCCAGCCTCATTTTTATTCAAACACAAGAGTCAAGCTCTGCCTCTCATGTCCCCACCCCCATCTGCCTTTTCTCTGTTCTGTTTCCATTCCCCATCTCTTCTTGCCCCCTCCATTACCTATTCCCTTTCACTTTTTTCCCCTCGCTTCATAACTCATCTCCTCTCATCTCCAGCCTCCCCTACGGTATCTATTACACCAGAGCAACAGGAGGGAAGGAAAAAGCAGCCGAGTTGGTCCGGCGTGCAGAAAATAGCTTCAATTAAAACATAAATCCACCCAAAAGCACTCGGATGAGCTTCCTAGCATTTCTGGGTCTCTTCTGTGCTTAATTGTCCAAACATTGTGTTGATATTCTGTGTCTCCAGCACAGGTTAGAGTGGAGTCCATCGTAAACATCCTCCCTGCCTAACAATCAAAGACTGAGCTGCCATTTTTACCACCATTTTTATCACCATCAATGACAGACCCTGAACAGACCATAATACATAATAGCTGCTCAAGAAAAAAAAAGGGGGGAGTTTTAATGGAGGACGACGACTGTGGTCAAACACTGTACATTTTAACACACGTCACATATCAAAAATGATTCCACAAATTTCAACAACAGCATGATGGTGGAATCTGAGTGAGATCCATGTACGGTACCCTGTGGAGTTTTGAATTTTCTTTGACACTATCACTGATAGTGATGATTGTTTTTAAGAGAGAGGCTACACTTCACTCATGGGTGAAGTTCCTGCTTCTAGTGCGGTTACACATAAGGAAGCTCAGCAGTTAACCTTCAAGTAAGTTCAACTGCAACCTGCCAGAGTCAGTCTGTCAATATGCACTTAGACCATTATCAACGCTAACAGGCACTGAAGGTAGCGTGACGATCGACTACTAGCGCAGTCTGAATCAAGCAGCAAAGGTCGAGAAACGGCGAGTACGCGTTTGAGCGCTGGTGTCGGCGGAGTCGAGACAAGTATACAGGTGAGCGGTGTGAGCAGCGGGGAGCGCGCACAGCTATGATCAGCCACTAAAGGAATTCAAAATCAAATGTCACCACCTTTACTGTTGAACAAAAAATGTAGAGATTGTAACACAATTTAAAGGTCCAGTGTGTAAGGTTTATGGAGTAAAAAAATAACCTCTTTTTATGTGGACTTTAGGTAAAGGCCTTGTTTCTACAGCAGACTGAACTGACAAAAAAGACATTGGGGAGAGGAGAGCAGAGGAGTTTAACGGTTCGGTACAGTATTCCATTATGAATAGTACCAAATTAACCTCCCCAAATATTACATTTTTCAGTACCCTTCCCTTGGGGTACCAGAGTAAGGTACGGGTGGAGCTAGACCGACAGGTGACAGAAAAGACTGGTGTTTCTATTTTAACGGCTGCGGTCTATTTTCATACAAAGCTTGAGATCTTGTGAACAGCCACAAACCGAGCAGGAAAAAAACCCACAAGCTGCTGGATATCCTCCATTGTGGTGTGGTCTGTTGTGTCGCGTTGGGTGTCGTCGTTTGTCGTCAACGCACCGGTACAATGTCACGATGACGCATCGAACGCAGCGCACACTACAGATGGTGCTGTAATGTCATCTGCACCCGCTGCTAACATCAATAATCCACCAAATCTGCTAAACAAGGAACACAGTAGCTGCGCAAATCCTCTAAATAATGTTTTGAGAATTCACATTTCAGATCTAGTCAATATGTTAACCAACATATTAATTAATTTATTTATTTATCTAAACAGTGACACGCGCCCACAATTTTTTTTTCACGCAATCCACCTGCCCCACGGATTATCCACGGGTATAACCGCCAACCACGCATCTCTAGTGCACGTCCTGCCTACCCAGTAAAGGTACTGTTCTCAGCCGAAACAAAAGCCAAACGTTCCAAACCGAACTGTGCCATGATGGAAACACGGCTTTAGATGTCACAAATTCTCACACACTGGACCTTAAAGGTTGCATGGCTATCATTTATATAACATATATAAAGCCTTTGTCAGCGTTGAACCTACATTGTGACTCAAACTAAATACCAGTGTAGACAGAGTATGATATTCAGAACTTCAAACTTCTATGTGCAGTGCTGCTGGAAAGTATTATTTTAACTCATATCATTATTGTTATCATTATTATTATTATTATTATTATTATTAGAAGAGGAGGAAGAAGAAGTAGTAACTGCTTTTAAGTCAACAGCAATGTAAACAATGTAAAGCTGAATACACGAGGAAGGAAGTACAGACTCAAATCCTCAAAGGATACATCTTTGTTGTTTTGGTGAGAAACACTGAATGTAAACAAAGCATAACGGACCCCACCATCTGAGGCCAACTCTATGGCAAATGCCAAGAAGTGGGCAGGGAAGCTGTAAATGAGAGGGGTAAAGGAGGAGGGATGAGGAAGCACCGCAGGGGGTGTGGTCATCAGTATGAAGGCCACACACGGTCATTCATAGCCATTTTGAATGTGATAGCATTCTTTAAAAAACAAAAACAACTCCAGTCGCAGCAGCGCTGATACTTTTGTGAATATAACTACTCCCCTCAATCAATGCAACGTGCTCAAAACTCTCCACAGCGCCTGGGAGCCAGTTTTTATATTACAAATGAATGAATGATTACAGCAACATTTGATCTAAAGTCACACACATTCACTGAAATAATATTTTTCATATAGTGCTCGCAACTGTATGTACAGTAAAACAAGACAAATAACAGGAAGTCATTACCCAACAGAAAGGAGGAGGATCTTTCTCCTTCCAATGAGAGGATTTAAAACTCAATTTATCCTTGAAGAAAAAGATGTGCCTAGATTTTCAGCAGCATTGTAATCAATATAATCAGACAGTGCATTAACTCTGGCTACTGTTCATCAACCTGCACGCACACCTCTCTGTTTCCACATTGAAGAGTAATGCCACTTGCAATAGTAATAGGGAACTTTCTTTAAAAGGGGGCTGGATTTATCTTTTAATCAGTACTTGAAACACTAACTTATCAAAGTTTTCTCCCTTTACTCTTAAAGCACTTCACCTTTGATTAATCCTGTTCCGCATTGCAGGATACACCGATGCAACAATTGTGTTCCTGAGATATTCTCTCTGTAAATATTTGGGCCGTCGGTCGCCGTGTAAATACAAAACATGTGCTGTACATCATCTGTCTTCATTTGTCGTTTCACAAACACTGACACGGTGACATGAAAGTGGCATCTCACCTTAATAAACAGAAGACGACAACAACACACAGTGTGACGCAAAGGATAGACACCTGCCCGTGTTGATAGCGTTCATTTCCTTTGCATGAAATGTTTTAAGGTGGCGTTTCAATTGAGCTTTATATACTTTTTGATAAAAATGTCCAATAAGCTTTCATTGCCAGGCAACAGATGGAGCGGAGTCTTGTCGGAAAATGTGGAAACAAGATCCGTACGGAGCTCTCAAAGTCAAAACTTGGATAAATATAAGACTTTGGGGCATCCCAGCAGCACAGACCAGTGGTGCGAGACGAGCACAAACACAGTGTTGTGTGTTTTGTCATTTGTGAGTGCAGCTCGCAGCAGATGAAAAATCATGACATCCAATTGGTGCTACAGAGTGGTAATCCTTAGGACGCCAGTGCACACGCATGACCAGAGGTTTTGGGGGCTGGAGACAGATTGAGGCCGCGGTTGTTTCACAGCTGGTAATCTGCTCAAGCCACGAGATAAAAGAGAGATCTCCCAGTGCGTCGCCACAACATGCGCTCCATCGCGAGATCGAGCCTTTATTTTACCACATTCTAATAAAAATGTCACATGTAAGCATTCATGAGTAATGAATAACTGAATATAATGCTGATTTTCACTGCTTTTTCCTTTCTGACACACTGTAAAGGTTACCCGCCACAGATAAAGACATGAAAAGGTTGCGCGTCGTCATCCTGTTTCGTGCAGTGACACATCAGTATTAATCAGCGATGTCAGTTGGGAAATGTGACCGTGAAATGCATGAGCCGATAATTATTAAAACACACACAAAAAAAAAAACAAATGACTCCCAACGCCGCCTGCTGCAGTGATGATTACCATCTGGACGGCACCCGTACAGTTCCGAACAGACATGAGATTTATTTCATGCGTGGACAGCACGTGAGCACCGGCTCTCTGGTTTGTTCTTCTGTGGGTATTAAATTGGCAGTCAGCTGGAGGCTTTTTCAGCCAAATCACAAGAACGTTGGCTGACGATGCCTTTTTTTCTCACCCCATCCCTGTCTTTTGAGATTTTCTGGCCACTTAAGTGCATTCACAACAGGTGCGTCTCAGCAGCTGGTAATGACTCAATACCACCAGTCTCTTCCTCCTGCGCCTCCTCCTCTGCTCTTTCTTCATTTGTCGCTAAGTTGCTTCGCCTCGATGACACAAAATTTATGTCCCGACTTATAACTTTTCTGACTGATTTGGCATTATATTATAATGAGTTTCCTGTTTACGTAGGACAGAGTTACACATTTTAAAAGATAGCACTATCAAAATGATTTTTCCTTTTTTTCCATTCCTTCCTTTTTGTGTGTCCACAGCCCACATCACTTCAAGGTTTGTGCCTGTCAAGAGTCAGACAGAGGAAGATAATCACAGAGAATCACTCCAGTGACAATTAGTTGTCCAGCGCTGTTGGCAGAGGGGGAAAGGTGAAGTGGTGTTTTATAGGAAACAAACATCCCATATTATAATATGTACAGGCTCTTCAATATGAAGATGGATTTTAAAAAATGTGCCATTTTCCTTTTTTTTTTGGCTCAGGTCCGGATTCCAAAGATACAAGCAATTTTTCATCAACACATTGAGCGAAACATTATGGAGTTTAAAAAGTCGTAGCTGTGGATCCTCCGTCATCCAACGTTGCTTCATGGATTTGTTTGTCAGGCTTTGGGTCCAGGGTTTGTGTGCCGTCATGTAAAACATCACAGTAGCATCTCTGAGTTTTCCTTCAATGAAAACCAGGCCACGTCAGCAATGATGTTGTTGAAAGTTGTTGAAATGTGTTATCTTTCATGAGAAGGACTTGGGGACGTGTGAGAGCAGAGAGATCCGGATTCTTCTTTTTTGTTTTGTTTTCAGTGGCCGCTGGCCTGAGAGAGAGCTCTGTTCAAAGACTGAGAGAACCATAGGACAATAAACGGAGATCTCCATGAGCGGCGGACAAAAGTATGTCAAGAAAAAAGTAGAAATTCAAAGACTGTACACTGGTCAAACTATTTCATACGGTGTGACTGCTGCCGTGCGAGGTTACACGGATTCAGTGGGAGACTGGTCACCAGAGTGGGGCCTCATCGACTGAACGCTGGTCAGAATTTTCTTCTGGTGTCCGGCGAGAGACACGCCGATCCTCTGAAGATCTCTGAGGAAACACAGGGAAGAGATGACAGACGTGAGGCTCATTCACATTCACGACATCAAAAACAGCTCTCATTAAATGTGTGGAGGATTTCAATTATTGCTTGAAACTGAATAAAAAAGGTACCAGCGCTCTAAATATTGTATAATTCTATTATCTGTGAGGAAGGGTATTAATTATAATGACTAAGCTGTAGCCAATATTAAACCAACCATTCTCAGACAGAAAAAAATCAAATAAAATACGTTAGTGTGTGCCAACTAATTTGAATGCTTTAAGAGTATATTACTTGTTTTATTTAACTAATTTGTCTGGCATCTGGGGGGTGAGGTGCTTTCAAGGACAGCAGAGAATACAACGTGTCACTCTTCACACTCCCGATATAAAGCCATATACATCACTTAGAATACAAACACTAACCCTTCTCATTGGATCTCATGTGAACCTGCATTTCCGTGTGTTGCAAAGAGAAAACAAAAACAAAAGAAAAAGTGATTTCTGGTAAGCTTCCAATCCATTTTTCTCTCCAAGCAGTGCTGCATGCTGCATGCAAAGCATCTGAAATAAATTTCACCCGCTCACACCCCTCTTATCTGCTGTCTCCACATTGGTAATAAGTTATAGTCGACTTTATTAATCCCCATGTGGAGAATTAATCCTCAGTGTTTGACCCACTCCAACTGTGTGGGAGCAGTGGGCAGTCACAGTGGACCGGCTCCAAGTCTGGTGCTGTGCCTTTGACAAAGGTAATGGCGGCGAATGTCTGCTGGAGCGTTTATTGACTGGAGAGATTGGGAGGTCAGGGCTAAAGCCTTATTTGTGTCCAGCAATCACACGCTGCCAACCGAAATTGCCTCCCTTGAATGGAGTTGAATTTTAAAATAGCCGAATACAAACTAACAGTGCATTAATTACGGAGTAAACAAAGCTGAATCTTCCAGATTTTCCCGCAGTGACAGATGGCGTTGGTTAGAAAAAAAAAAGAAAAAAAAAAAGAAAAATAATCATTCCTAACATGAATGTTTTAAGCAGTAACAAGAGGGAATAAAGCACAGCTAAAAACACAGGTGTAGCAGATATTAAGAAGAGGTACGAGGAAGCATATTATGGTTTCTAATTTAAAAGCTAGGGTATGTAGGTCAATCTCGGCATATATCACTTCAACACCCCCAAAAACAATGGAAGTCATTTAGATTACCAGGTTCATATTTGATGGCTCACAACTTCAATAAATTCATAAATACAAGAACACAAACCGCCCTCTTAAAACGCATGCATGTGCTCTAATAGCCTTTTGCATGCATCTATTCAGACAGTATTAGATTAATGTGCTACCATTAATAGTGTAATATTAAATGGCCAATCGGGACAGCATAAGAAATCTCAGTCAATCTATTTACGCACGGCCGCCACCTCCTGTCAGCATCTGCGTAGGACGTTGCTTGCTGATGTCACAAGCGCAAACACACATACAACAGTTAGGTCAAATTACTATTAACTGACTCGTCTACTGGTTGATTTTATTGGCATTTTATTAGCCACAATGCCTAGGCCTGCTACATATTGAGCTGCTTGAGGAACTATAGGCACTTGTCCCGTGCCTCTGACAATCTGGTTCAATGTGGTGTTCATTGTATGCCAAAAACACCTGAGCTTTGAGTCCGACCGCCTAGTGCGAGAGAGAATGACTCTTCTTCAAGCTCCTGCATGCTTGAAAATCTGCAGAAAACTACTTTTAACCACTATTTACTGCTGGACTATTTGCAGGGATAAGTATTAGCTAGGGTCACTTTTTTGAAGGCGTTTACCCAAGGTAAAAATGACCATAATCTTTACTGACTTTCAGATGGGACTAAAATAACTGAGACTCTGGTAATAATTACTTTACATCACCTCTCCATGTAAAGCTAATATAGGGCTGAATGCAACAACAGAAAATGTCATACTTGTGAGATTACACAATGTTGAAGCAGGATAACCTATCATTATTGAGCGCCCCCATTGAGAAAATTCAGAAATGGAAGCTACTGCAGTGAACCTGCGAGTGACATTTAGCTCTCGAGGACAACACTCTCCCCTCCACTGTTGTGTGATTTTAGCAGGTTTGTGCAGTGTAGGTCAATGACGACACAAGAGCTGCATGGATTCTCATCTCAGTCATGCTTCATGACACATGTCCAGAGTGTATACCTGATTCAGGCTCTGAAGGGAATTGTCACAGCAACAGAAAAAAAAATCCGTTATGTGTCGCTTCAGCCTGTTCATCTGAACTTGGCCGTTGTCTGTAGTGGAAGCAGCAGACAATTTCGGCTGCACTTTCTCTGCCATTTTCTGTGACACGCGTGCTAACTTATGGTCTTTGCTTCAGCAGAGCACGCCTTGTTGTGAAGACTGCGGTCACGCGCTGCGAGAGCACGGCCGGGGTGTGAATTATTCCACGCAGTCTGAAGGAAAGATTGGTCGCTGCTATTGTGTCACGGTGGGCTACAAAAAAAAAAAACACCTTCCTGCTCTCAGATGTTATTTACTGACGGCTGTTAGGACAAAAACCACTCACTTTATGGCTCACGGGCATGGGCTCGACTTATTTTCAGTTCAAATGAGCTGTGAGGGAGAGGGGAAAGGTCTTGTCACCATATTGATCGGCATTTAGAGAAGCCAAGCGCGGTGAATACGAGGTGCTAACAGTTACGACGCGGCATAATGACATCGCTCATCATACAAGAACAGATTTCTCACCACCGTCATCTGTGGTCGTAACCAAAAAAAGGAGGGTGCAAGTGATGTCTCTAAGGAAAAAGGATGACGATGTAGAAATTTCTGGATGGAAGCCATACTGCAATATGTATGAACCAGTACGTGATGTCAGGCGCTGCTGAGGAAGGAGAGACTGGAGAAACGCAAGCTCATCAATAGAGTTGATGGATTTGAACGTACAGTGGGTTGACGTGGGGGCATCAAATGAATCATAAAGCTCTTGATTGACTGTAATTTCGTATACTGCCGAGTACAAGACGAGTCATCAAAATCCTAAAGCAGATGTGAGGGCAAAGCAACCTCTATAAACCTAATCGGAATATTGGGTTATATGTGATATTGCTATATGACATTTCAAGAAGCAACATATACAAGATTAAAGCACTTAAATGTTGATTTTATGATGTCATGGGAACATGAAACACCAGAACTGCTGATAGAGGACAGTGGAGAGGTCATGCTGTATTATTTATGTGATAGTGGTGCGCACAGCATTTTATTCAGTGGTGAAAATAGATGATTTGAGTTCAACAATGTCGTCATTTTATCCCGTTACACATTTGTGTGACAGTTGTTAAGATAAGCCAATTAATACCAGGGGTTTTTAGCCAAAAACAGAAACCAGAATGACCTTAATCTCTGGCCACCAACCCTTTCTGTTCAAAACCAAAATTGAGGATATTTTCCTGAGGTGTTACTGACGCACCATTTGAAGAATTAGACGGTCCATCTTTACACATGATTTCTTCTGCCATGTCTGTCACCGGCATAATTGCATGAAGAGAAGAGAAAAAGGCTACAAAAAGTAAGCAGGGGGAAATTGACCAGAGAGAGAGAGACAGACAGGCGTACACATGGAGCAGCAGTCAGACAACCAGCTGTCCTGCCACTCATCCAACTAACAAGATGCCGACTTGGCAGGTGAGAGACGCAGTCTCGCAAACAAAACAAAAAAAGCGCGACACTTTAATGAGTAGACTCACTCTGCAGTGATTTGTGTGACAAGCGGCAAGGATGTGAAACCGGAGCCGAGGAAGGAGTCTCGGTACTGGGTCATCTTCAGAGCAGCCAGCCAGTCTTCCACTGAGCTCACCCGGCTCAAATCTGGACCGCCGCGGTCTAACAAGGGATGATGAGAAGGACTGGATGCAAGCAGATACAGAAGAGTTATTATTTTAAAAAATAAAAAAAAAAGGAAAAAAAAAAACCAGCATGATCTCTGTGTCTCTGTCTCTCCTCACCCGGGAGCCACGTTGTTGGTGCCAGTTTTCAGAGACACAGGGTTGCGTATCATTTTGTCCAACATGCTGACAATTTCAGGGAACTTTGGCCGGGAATTCCTGTCTTTCTGCCAGCAGTCCAGCATCAGCTGGTGCAGAACGACAGGGCAGTCCATGGGAGCCGGCAGCCTGAAATCCTGCTCTATGGCGTTTATCACCTGGGACACAGTGAGGGGAGGGGAAGAGACAATTTGATATGCATTGTTAGAGCCATATAGAAATGGTGTTAAGCCTACTTGAATAGTTTAGTAATAAAAAGTAATCTACAATTCACTTATTATCTGGCATTTGGTCATGTTTACCACAATTTCTTTGTGTTTATTAGCGTTAAAATATTTTTAATTGTCTTGCTGTTATAAAGTACAATTAACCCTCTAACACCTAAGACTCAAAATGTGGACTTTTTTGCTTATTTTAACCAGGAAATGTCCAGAAAATGTCCTGTGAGTAAGTGCTTTTGCCTATTTTTCCAGAATAACTTAATATTTAATATAACTTAATACTCAATATTTGGCAGTTATTTACAATGTATTGCATGTTAAAATGGTGTATTAACAATATAAAATGAAGTTTTATTTAGAAAGACATTGTAATTGTACATGAACACCAGATTGTGCATGTTAAATTTGAAATGTGAACAGTACAACACATATTTAAAACAACATTTGTTTGAGTTTATGTCAGGACAAAAAGGCTTCCTGCAACAGCGTGAGAGAAATTACCAGAATAAACACATGTTGGCTTTGACATGTAACTTCTCAGCTTTTAGAAAACGTTGAAATCAGAAAACAAACCGTTGTATACATATTAAGAAGACTGTAGATTTTGTAATTTAGAACAGTATAAAACATACTTAAAAGAACATTTGTTTGAGTCTTTGTCTCAATGTCCAAAAACAGGACAAAGAAAATGTGGATCGAGGTTTCCCTCGTTGGGCCCCACGTGATGAGGAGCAACAGTTTTCTGACCGTAACCATAACTACAGTGGCTTGTCACCCTCATAGTTTTGAGTAGAGTGTGGTAGTTTCTTTGTTAACAGTTTGTTTTTGTAAATGACGGCTTTGTGGAATAAACGTTTGTATGCCAATCTGACGTCAGTCTCGCCTTTTGCTTGGATTATTATTTAACGAGTCAGAAACTTCATGTTTTGCAACAGTTGCAACATTTCGATTCAAGGAAGATACTTTTAACTATGGAACAATTCAATATATTACATTCAAATAGATCTATTTTTTCATGGCGCGTGACTCATACCTTAAAACACAACTAGGAACAAAAAATAAGATCTGATGTATGAATACTTTTGCCACACATTGGTAACCGGGCATTTAGTAAATCTAAATTTTGTATATTTCTACTACTTTTTATATATATTTATATACATATACACTTTTTTTTTTTCTGAATCATAGTTTACAGTTACTACCTCAAAATTCAATGCTGTGTTGTTGTTTTATCCGGTTGCCAGTTTCACTGCTGTGTTTTCTGTGCAATGACAATAACAAATATAAGCAAGTCTAAGTCTAATATTGAATACCAGGTCTGGTTATAAGAATATGGGCGTACTTAAAGTTAAAGTTGGCTAAAGATTAAAATGTTCTCTCACAGAGAGTGCAAAAGGAGATGAAACAAAATAAAAAACACAATAATTCTTTTAAAAAATACCAAGCATTAACTCTCACGAGCATAGCAAGTGTTGCGGGAGTTGCTTTCGAGTATTTTACAAGAGTGTGGAGAGATACCAGCTTATTAAACTAACTTTAAAAAAAAAACAGTTTGCAGTGCATTTACATTAATACAGTGGCCAGCATATCAATGTTTTAGTATCTTTGAAATTATAGAATGTATTATTCATCATCAGCAATCAATGACTTTTTTCTTTTCTGGTGCCACAAAATGAAATGGCATGTTTAACTGCCAGTGTGTGAACATAGTATTAATTGATCAGACGTCTACAAGTGGGCTATCATTTCTAGAGGGATTTGATGAAACGCTCAGTGAGAGAGAGAGAGTGAGAGAATCTCTGGGGGAAACACAGCTGAACCAAAGCCTCGACTCAAACATAAAGGGCTGTTTGCCTCCACACTCACACGCACACAAACACACACACACACGCCCATGTTGTTGGATAAGGAGGCAGAAAAACGAGTGAGGAAACAAATGCACATTTAAATCCATGGCTGCTTTGTGGTGCAAGGTTTACAAGAAGAAGATGAGTATACAAATATACAACGTATACAAATACAAACATTTTTGCAAAACATCAAAAGCTTCTGGCTCCTGGGTTCTTAAACGAGCACAAAAATAGGAGAAGGGAGACAAAAATAACCGGAGAGGGAGGGAGACACCTTTTGAAAATGTATACATTCCATTCTTTGATAGAGCATCAGTAGATTTGACACACCGCCGTGCTGCTGTGTGACACACAGGATATTAAAGGCATGCAATCACAAAATGACCAATGTCGAGTCCGGCTCTCTTGCTGCTGTTTGGGGATTTCTATTTTCCTCTCAGGTTTTTGTCACTTCCTGTAGTCAGAGTCAAGTACACGATGGATGGGACTCTGTTGCTTTGAGATGTCGGCTGTTAACTTTTTTTTTTTTTTTTTTTTCTTAAGAAGAGCCACGAGCCACATTTGAAACCTTCAACCTTGCCACAGCATGCAGCAAGTCATTATATTCACTCAGGATGCTCGTTTTTAAGCAGCAGCAGCAGCGATGTCGAGGCAGGTAGTTGTAAACAGAGGAGCTTCTTAGAGGATAAAGATCTTTGAGGATAAAGATTTTTCTGTTAAAAACTTTATATATAAAACAACTTCACAACTCTAGACAGGTGGAGCTAAATTTGGCAGTTCAGAATTGAATTAACCTGAAATATCACAGTGTTTAAAACTTTGCCTTTGCATTAAAAAGAAGCCGGATTGTAATCCAACCAAAATAATCAAAGAAATTACATTTTAAGATCAATTATGCAATTATTCTGTTCTGTCTACAAGGAAGATTTTGTTTTTCTAGAGTCTCCAACACTAGTTTTGAGAGTTAAAGTGTTAAAATGTGATGTGGCATGATTTGTATTTATAAAACTTTCAGTTTTTCACCCCCCCCACACTTGAATCTTCCGAGACCTAATTTCTCAAACTATCTGGCACACACTGCGCCAAGTACAATTTAAATCAGTCCCCACATTTTAAAATGAGTTGGCCATTTTTTAAAGATTATAATTTGCTGCTATTAAAAGGCAATCATTTCAGCATTTGCATCATTTTTTTTCCACCAATACCATAAAGACGTTGCCAATCCCTTGTCACGCGACCTTCTCCTACACCTGCACACACGAGTCGTCTCGACTTAATCTGCACTGCCACATTTCCCATCATGACTTTCTGCCGAAACATTCCAGCCATTCGTCTTGATTTCATGTCGACCTCAGTTTACTTGTGGAGTGTTTCCACCGGCTCGACTCAACTCGACACGGTTGAGTTGTGCTTCTACTAGCATAGTACCTGGTACCAGGTCCTTTTTTTAGTACCTGCTCTGGTGAGGTTCTAAGCCAGCTTAGGCGATACTATGCATGACGTCGCCAGACTGCCGGCCACTGATTGGTCAGAGCGCCGTCACAGGATGAGACGTCCGACATAGAAATCAAGTCGAACAATGCGGAACTGTAGTTCAGCTATAAAGATTTAACAATCCTAAAAAACGTGGGTTAATCTCCAACAATTACCAGGGAAATGTCTAAAATCTTAACATTGAGTCTGGTGTATTTAGCGACAGCACTGCTGATTCTAATGATTCAGTAACACTGAAAACAACTGTTTTACAAGTCACTTGTTTGTGTGACAGCAGCCGTGCAGTGATGACTCCGCCCACGTTGAGTAAGTATTATTTTTGTAGTGGAAAACCAACTTAAACAGTGCGGTGGCGAGGCGAGCTGGGACCATAGTGGAAAAGGGCATTCGTTTTTGCCTCCATCTTGTGTTGTCACTGAAGTAAAATTAATTTTAATGCCCCACCCATCATGTTCTCTCTTTTTAGTGTCCTGTGTTTTGAGGTTTGAAGTCAGTCGACGCTCTGATTTTGTTAAAAGGATGGATTGTGCCATGGGTAAAGTGACACTTCTTTACATTTTAAAGTGACACGTACCTCAGCAAGTCTCCGACCACGTCTTGCAAATTCAAAACTTCCGCGACCAAGTGAGTGCACGCGAAAGCCTATTTAACGGTAAAGCTGAGGGAATTGCTGCGCTTCCACTTCTGTAAATGCCACGCTGGGGATTTTGTCTGCTCGCCGCGTGAACTCTACCTGACCCCCGACACACTTTTCAGGCTTTGTGCCACATAAATTCTCTCTAAGCACTGCTGTCAATCAAAGAAAGCAGCAACTGTAGTGAAACATCACAGGTCTCTTTCATGATTAATTCATGTTGAACACAGCACCTGTGGCGGCTCCGCTGACAATTTCACCATTTCATGTGCTTTGAAATACGTATGCGTGTGTGTGGTGTGTGTGTGTGTGTGTGCCTTAACCCGTCTACTTGCATGTGTGCCATTTACATGTGTGTAGTAGGTGTACATTTTTTAGGCGTAAGGTTCATACATAGTTAATGTCCCAACAGCTCCTCATTAGCTATAGAGGTAACACACAGCATCTCCATCATCTCTGTCACACACTGACTGCTGCATACGAGGCTGCTTCTGTGGATGTGGAGCAACCATGAGAGAATGAAGGAGGCGAGACGTGTGAAATACGAGGAAAGAGGTGGTTAAGACGGTCGGCGCGTAAGGCAGGGCGAGGATTCTCTGCTGATGAAAATGAAGGACTTGTGATTTGCGTTTTAATGAAAATGTGTTTCTCTGAGGGATTTCACTCCTCATCGATTCCACAGCATCAGCTAGTAAAATTGCTGTGGAATAATACACAACTCCTTATATGGACATGGGGGGGGGCTGTTTATAGGTCACATCTTCAGGCCTTATAAAGTTTTTTTTTTTAGTTATGATTAATTTTTTATGTGATATAAAACCAGGAGTAGTGAACCTTGAACTGTGATGTAATTCAAAATTTAACAAATTCAATCCAATTTTAAAACATTTGAGTATTTTCTTTTCTCAGGTGTGTTTATATAGTTGTCATAATCTCAGGTTATGCTGGGGATAAAAAAGGATATGTGACACTATATACTACACATTCTTACAGCCTCTATATATACATTTTAACAAAGTACATTACAAAAATGAAACTGTACTAGTGTAATTGAATTGAATTCAGTGTATGTTTTGTAAACAAACCATTTTTTTTTACTTATTTACTTTAAGACTGAAGATACTTATCCAAGTATTTTTTTTTTGTTTCAAGAAAACGTAACAAGTGCCATTTTCTTGCTGCATTGGCAGAGAGTTTAAGTAATTTTTCCCTGATAGTGGTTATATTGTCTTGTTTTTAAGAGGCATTTTCTGCAGTGGTAATGGGGAAAAAAGCAGCCTAAATGCTCTGTGTTATTATGGTTAACAAACATCCATCTTCAGGGACCTGATCACATGGAGTCATGCAGCCTTAAATTGACTCTTCACACCCAACATTAAATTTAATCCTGGGTGCGTCTCCTGTTACACACATACGATCAAATGTGGGCGTCCCTTACCTTAAATATTCAAATACGCACTGACATCATTGATGTCAAATTATGTTTTTTCACAAGTCAGACTGTGCAGATGTTTTCACCGTCAATGTCTTGTGTGTGTGTGTGTGTGTGTGTGTGTGTGTGTGTGCACATGCATGCGTGCACACCCAGGCAAGTGATGGGGAGAGTGTGAAAAAAAAAATGGGGACGAGAGTTAATTGAAGCTCTACTACAGCTGCTATAATATGAAAAAAAAGAAGTGTGTAATGTGATGATTGGTGTTAATACTGTGGTGGTGAATGCAAATGCATTAATGTATGAGCACAGATTAGTGCGTGAAAAGCCACCGATCAGATTACGTCAGCTGAGGAGGCGGCGCTTTAATCTACCCGGAGGACAGAATGTGTTCATGGAGCTCAGGAATGTGGTCACAGTCGTCTCGTGACGCATTCAGGACGCAGTGGAAGCGCACGGACGTGTACTTAAGGGCAATCTGCACATGATCAGATTACTCAGGAAGGATGTTCACACCGGGTCCAAAGCAGTAGCTGTCGTCTCTAAATATAATCTCGCTTGGAGAAATAAGACAACTCCGAGAAGACGCTTTGTTTAAGCATGTTTTCTCCAGGTGATAAATATAACTGAAGTCATTAAGTTGTGCTTTGGCAACATTTCTGCAGCAACAAAAACAGAGATGAAATTATTTTAAAGTTTAAACTCAGACTGTAGGTTTGAAATATTCCCAGGGCGCTTTGTGTCAGAGCCATTAGAGTCGCGAAGCAGAGTAGGGATTTAGAGTCTCGGTGCTTTCAAGTGCCAAAACTAACTTTAATCTCTTCTGTGAAACACAGAAACCTAAAAATACAAATGTTAAAAATACAGACATTTTGGAATCTCCCTTTTTCTTGCATTGTACGTGAGATTTAAAATGGTAAAAAAATGACATCATCGGCCGTACAGAGAGACGCACTGTCAACATCTTGATGTCAACGTATGAAGTAATGAGCGCCGGATCTCGGTGGGTCGCCGGTATAAATTATTAAAGACCATAATATGGATGTCAAAGTTATTGATTTCGCTATCTGTAGTGGAAAAAATGGAATAGAAGAATAATACATGTATTATTTATTTATTATTGCTTTAGGAGTCGGACATCCAGGATGTGTTTTCACCGTCTTCAATCAAAAACAGAGGAGGCAGCTCTTTAGACGAACGACATATTTATATTTACTTTGACATTTCGTGGTTACATTTTTCCTCAAGTCAATGCCGACATCGCTCGTTACCGCGTTCATCTCGCGTGTATCCATCACGTACAAGCAGAGAAACGCGGGTTGATGATCACGAGTAACCATTAGCCCAAATGTCATCATTAGTGCGTTCGTGAATTTAATTCCAGAGCCCCGATTGGACTTGTCATTCACAAATCAATCAGCTTAGTTCCACATTGCTCAGAGCAGACACAGATCTAGTGATTTGAGGGCTGCAGCAAGAACTCACCATGCAGTAAATGCCTGTATCTGATTTGTTGTAAATATTGCTGTTCCCGCGTCCTTGTAAGGAATCTATGTTATATACGGCACACATGAGAAAACAATTCCTTATAATGATGATCCCTGATTTCTTTCACTCTTTTCTTCACTGTTGAAGTAACCATTTTTGATTTGTGGAGAGCAGTAGCACTGGTACATTTTAACCACACGTACGTATTCCTGGTGATGCCAGAACAAAATAAAGAGTTATGGGAACAAATTGGTCATACTGTGAAGGTAATTGGTATGAAGTTCAGGGAAATAGAAAATTCCCCCGGAGAAAAAGATCTGCTGGGAAACAAAACTCTGGTGTCGTTCGGGCGGATGTTCATAGGAAACACAAACATTTTCTGTGACACTTTCAAATTGATGTCCTCATTTTCCGTGTGCTTTCCTTGACATGCAGACACCCCGCTGTGAGAGGAAACAAACAATCACACCCACACCATCCCCCCACAGCCACCAACACTCCCCCACCACACACACACACACACACAAATAGACTGTGTGGGACTAAAGCGAAACGAGAAAACAAAAAAACTATACACTCCCATACAACCATGATGAACAAAAGACATCAATGACAAGGAGGAGACAGGCTGGCTTTTCTCTCTCATCTCTCTCTTTTACACACACACACACACACACACACACACACACACACACAGGTGATGACTTACATCTTGGTTGCTCATGTCCCAGTAAGGCCTTTCTCCATATGACATCACCTCCCAGGTGACGATGCCATAACTCCAGACATCTGAGGCTGAGGTGAACTTCCTGTAGGCGATGGCCTCTGGAGCCGTCCACCGCACTGGGATTTTCCCCCCCTGGCAGGAAGAGTTTGAAAGGGAGGGGCGTTGGTGAACGTGGACAGAAATCCTATTATTATAGCCCCACACTTTGTTTTTTACATCTTCATCACACAGTGTTAAACAGACAACCAATATTTGCCGTGTACCATAATATATCATGAATACCAAAGAGGGGGCTGTCACAATCTTCAGCAGAAATGGTGATGAGACGTTTGTATAACTGATTTTATACAAAGCTGTTTCCATGTATGAGCTAACTCAGGGGTCAGAGGCTCCCTGCAGCATCAAAGGGAAAAAAATGATTGAAAGGTCTGTCTTTCACGGTGAACACCTCTTATTTAGAGACCAAGGCAATAAATTAAAGTGCTTTCATATTTCGTCAACTAAGAATATGTCTACATTTAAAAATTCAATTCAATTCAATTTGTATAGCGCTAAATCACAATATACATTATCTCAAGGCAAGGTTGTACATAGACAACATCATCGAGAGCAGAGAAACCCAACAGTTCACACAATGAGCAAACACTAAGCATCAGTGGAGGGGAAAAACAGGAAGAAAGAAATCTCTGACAGAACCAGAATCAAAGACGTGCAGAGAGGTGACACAGACCTGTGTTTGAAATATGGAAAGCCTGTGTACATGAAGAAGTACAGTTTGGGCATTTTGCTATCCTTTATATCCTATATATGCTATATCAAACTTTATGCGTGTTGTTATCTTCATTTTATGGGGCTGTGTGTCTCCAGATTAATTATATTCAGGTGGTGAGGGGTCAAAAATGGCTGTTCTGATACTAGAGGTCACAGACCCCTGACCTAACTTGACATACAGGCAACAACTGCTTGTTCATGCAAACATATAATCACATGGCATCAACTCAACACATTTCGGCATGGAGGCGTGTTCAACACAACCTGCTGAAGTTCAAGCTCAACCATTTCTGTGGGTTTACAGAGAATGGTCCAAAAAAAGAGAACATATCAAGTGAGCAGCAGTTCTCTGAGCCAAATGCTGTTTTAGTTCCACAGGTTTGAGCAGAGTGTCCAGAGTGAGTGGTTAAAAACCATAAAAGACAGTAATTCAAATAACCACTTCTTAATTAGATATGAAGACGACCATCTCTGAACACTTCAAACCCTGAAGCAGATGGGCGACAGCAGCAGAGACCACGTGAATTACATTTATTAGGTCCTGTGTACCTAATAAAACAGCCAGTGAATGTATAAGCAATTAAGCAGAGTAAAGCGTTTATAGTCTGCGGTGAACTTAAACCTGCACGTTTTTGGACATGAGGTGGTGGCGGTGACGCTCAACGTTTTACTGGTGCCAAGTGTGAAATGCTGTTTCTACGAATCGAACATCTGCAAGCTTATCAATTTTTCATTGGTCGTTCTAATAAGTAGTCGATGTTACGGTTGCACAGAGCTGCTGGCCCTGGATATGAGGCTTTTAATGTTTATGAACAGTTTGCCATAGTTTGGGCCACAGTAAAACTGCAGCATTTATTTGTGTTTGCCACTTCCATGCGTGTTTCTCCGTGTTCTTACCAGCGAGCTGGTGTACGTGGGGTCAGAAGCGTCTTCCTCCAGATAGCGAGACAAGCCAAAGTCGGACACTTTGCACACCAGGTTGCTGTTGACCAGGATGTTGCGCGCCGCCAGGTCCCGGTGAACATAACTCATCTCCGCCAGGTACCTGTTATCATGGACAGCATTTATTGTGTCAGTGTGCGTTATCGGCTGCCAGTTATATGGGATATAATGGCATTAAGTGTGTGTGTGTTCTTGTATTTTCTACTTCTTTAGGACCTTTTCTGGTATAAACACTGACGTGGAGACCAAAACCTGGTCCAAATGAGGCAGAATTTAATATCTGAGGAACTGGTTAAGATTAAAATTGGTGGTTAGGTAAAAATTAGTTATTAACTGGTCATGGATAAAGTTGGGATAACACTTTCTATAGGCTGTCCAAATGAGTGGAAGCCAATGCGAGTCCTTAAAAGAATAGCAGCACAAATCTGTGTGTGCATGTGCATGTAAGCACCATCTGCCAGCCACAGTCAAAAAATAAAAATTGGATTTAATGTTTGTGAACCTCTCATGAACCTGTGTGTTATTATAGCTGCATACAGGAATAAAACAGAGATAGGATCTAGCCTATACGTGGTCAGAGTGTGTGTGTGTGTGTGTGTGAGTTGTGTATATAATTTTTATAATTTATAATTTATTTTTATTAATCCCCCTTAGGGGAAATTATTACAGTACTGTATACATACCTCATTCCAGACGCAATGCCCCTCAGCATACCGACCAGCTGGATCACTGGGAACTGACCATCGTTCTGCTGCAAAACCAAGAAACGCACGGATTAAGGATTTTAAGTTGCCGTTATCAAAAACAACCAAGTACATAAAAGGACACGTCTCCATCACACAGACAATAATATAATATAGTGAGTATGTTTTCTTTAAGGAAGTCGGTTGAACAATGATATTAAAACAAGGCTTTAAAAAGGTATTTTAGAGTAAAATGTTGTAGAAATTAATTAGCCAATAAAGTTACACATAATGGTCCAGTGTGTAACATTTGGGAGAATTAATTGGCAGAAATTGAGTTATGTTTAAGTGCATAATTGCTTGGTTTTCATAGGCTTAGAACAAGACTTTTGTACTGTATGTACTTGCAGCAATCTTAATTAATTAATCGATTACTAAATTAATAGTCAACTATTTTGATAATCGATTAATTGATTGAAGCTTTTTTCATTCTTAAAACAAGATTTCTAATTGTTTTAGCCTCTTAAATGTGACTATTGTCTTCATTTCTTTGCTCCATATAACAAGGAAATCATTAAAACTGAATCATTTTAGTTTGTGAACAAAACAAGACTTTAGAAAACATCACCATTTCCAGGTTTGACCAACACTGATCAATGTTTTTTAAAGTTTTCTGACATTTTATGGACCAAACCACAACTCGATTAATCAAGAACTATGTAGTTGCATCTATTTGATAAAAAAACAAAAAAACTATTTGTGATTCATATTGGTGAGCTATAACACCTCCAACCTCCACAAATCCATATGTAGACTTCGGAGAAGGAGCAGACGGTATATTATGGCAGAGGCCGCTTTAAACCCGGAGTATAAATTGGCCTTGGCCAGACTTTAGCCCTCTTGTTTAAAGAGGTTTTGATTGTATTTACACAAGAATGTGAAATGTCAAAAGTTTGTTAATAATTAAAGACTTGTTTTGGATAAATGTATGAAACTTACTAAAGTAGTTGAGGACTTCTATATCCTACATTTTGTTGGGTTGCTGATGGAAAAAAAGCTCATTTCAAGAACATGTTTTATTTTCGGCTGAAATATAGATTATTCCAGGGTAAATGCATGTTCCTGTTTAAAGATATTAGTGAGTGAATATACTGTGTAAATGCAATCCAAATCTCTTTACAGAAGAGGTGTATACTCTGGTATACCCAGGTATAGTTTGGCCTAGGATATACTCTGACCTGGGCCAAACTATACCTGGGTTTATTCTGCTCTTGGACTAACTAAGAGTGTGCATGTGGGTTTTCTCGGGGTTACTCTGGTTTCCTCTCACAGTCCAGAAACTCTCCAACCCTCATGTGGAGGATGAAGCAGTAGACGAGTGCCATTGGCTGCTATAGACGTCAATTCGGCCACTGCGTTGAAAATGGCTAGCAGCCAATGATGCTTTCATCACAGTTTTTACAAACAACCTGGATATTAAAGCGCATACTTTGCTGTTGAAGGCCTATTGTTATTATGAGCCAAAACATTTACCTTTACACAAAGACAGTCTTTCACCTTGAGGCCAGACCGTCTCATAAACATCACTGACATCCCCTGACACACTTTCAGTCGAAGGTGTATGTGTGTGTGTGTGTGTGTGTCTTTTTTAATTCACTTTGTGCATCAAACCGTGTCTTTGATGCTCCTCGAGCCTAATCCTCTGCAGGAAAAACCTTCATGGTGCACACAAACACATACCCGCATTGATCCTCTGGGTCTTGTGCCTGCAAGACGGTCACGCTAAGACAGCACCAAACCAGTGAGATCGATCACTGTGTTTGTGTGTTTGTGCGTCTGAGTCATCGGATGATTTCTGAGTCAAAAGGGGTCACGCTGTGGGACCAGAACATCAAAGAGTTTTCTCGTTTCTGTTTTTAGAGGCACCTCGAAAGGAGGGCAGGATCAAAGGTACGGACAGACAGGCTGGCAGGATGAGGAGGAAGCAGCCAAGAAGAGAAAGAGGGGACAAAAGGAAGAGCAGGAATTTCTTTCTGTTTTTGTGTCCCTGACTCCAGAGAGTCCCAATCATCGTGTGTTGAGCGGTTTACCTTTGCATTGTGTACATAAATATTGGTACTGTCAATAGCTTTAAATATTTTATCACGCGTAATGGCAAGATTATCTATAGTTAATCACATATTAATCAATTATTTATCTGTTCCAAATGTACCATAAAGGTTCAAGTTTTTAATTCTATTACCAACAAGGACATATATCCTTGCTTTATGCCAAAAAATAGAAACATCTGCAGTATTCATTGCTTTATCACACAGCCTCTTCTTTGGTTACAGGTCTTTTTTATCATCATAATTATCATTTTAAGAGGTTTGCATCACTGTAGCTTAAAAATACATATATCCTTGTACTGAATCTGAATCTGCAATATATTCAAATAAATATTTCTTTCTTTTACATAAAGAAGCAGGACTACACATTCTCCAGCTGCACATGTTATTTACCCTGAGGAACGAGTCGAGAGCCCCATTCTCCATGAACTCCGTGATGATCATTGTGGGCCTGCTCTTGGTGACCACGCCCTCCAGCCTGATGATGTTCGGTTGGTCGAACTGGCCCATGATTGACGCCTCGGACAGGAAGTCCCTCCTCTGTCTCTCCGAGTAGCCCACCTTCAGGGTCTTGATAGCCACGGGAATTTCTTTTTTCCCAATAGGCTTCAGGCGGCCTTTGTATACCTCCCCAAACTCACCTGGAGGGGGAGAAAACATTAAAAGAGCCATAAAGTACAGCTTTCTGAGCAGAACTGCAATGCACATCCATCATCTACATGTGATAATGGCTCAACTACCAAATCGGTAGCAACTGGGGCAAGCAGGCAAAGCAAAAACAGAGCAGGACCAAAATATGAGCGACTTACAGTAAATGAAGTACAATGGGCTTAAGAGTTTGAAACTAGGCAAACAGATCCAGATGGTAAAGTGAAGAATCCAAAAATGCACATAAGGCAGACAAAAATAGGCTGAAAATAGAAAATAATAATAAAATAATATTAAATAAGCAAACACCCAAGGCAGCGAGCTAAACACGGGTCTCAGGCAACTGAAAAGGACCAGACATAAAGGTTCACAAGACGAGTGTATATCAAAACTAAAAGTCCAGGCACAAAGTCTCCCGGAAAAGCTGTTCTTTGTAGCTGAAGATATGAGAAGCTGTGTGAGTGACGAGGCACTTTAAACAAATGAAGACACTCTCTGTGTTGATAGCTGGTCTCCGCAACTTCACACTCACACCGGTGGCTTCTGAGAAGCTCTGTTGCTGCAGACCCAGTTTTTTTACTCCGGGGCATGCTAATAGTGTTGTTTGTAGAATGAAAGAGCAACAAAAATGGAATACCGTCAACAACTCCACTCGGTGATGAGATGGCAGCATCGCAGGAGTGGAGAGTGAGATGAAAGGGGTGGTGCCTTTATTATTTATTTGCTTTTTCAAAAGTAAACTGTCAGTCATGTCTCAACAAAGGCAGCAAGTTGCCCTTGTGGATAAAAAGACTGTAGTGAAACAGAAAGCTCATAGCAGTTTAATTCATCTTGTAGACCGAAGCACTTTATTTGCACTCTGGTTGTATTGAGCTGAGGTTTGACACTGTAAACTCCTAACAAGCACTGCTACTTTTCTATTTTCTATCCAGAAATAAAACAGTTAGATGACGATTGGATTATTTTGTACTGATACGTGCTTTATGTAAGACATTTATTATATTAACACATACAATGACCATGACATGTCATCGGAGATTAAGGAAATGTTAAAGTGAAATACTGACTTCACTGATAGCATATTTACAAAATTCATTTTCATTTACAGGCTGTTTCGGTTTAGGCGTTGCCCTCGTGTAAATGGAACAAAACGTAAACAGTCTTTTTGTCTTTGTCGTTTTGGAAAAGTCTCCATCCACACGGAACTCAAAAACGACTGGAAACACTGCAGTACGTATGCCAGGCCTGTAAGTGGCGCTGTAACACTGCTACACCAGAAACAAAGAAGATGTTATGTGCATTACAACACTGTATACAAACACAGAAACAGAATCAACTAAGACAAGGGAAAGGATGGGAAATAAAATAAAGAAAATAAAAGTGATCAACCAAACAGTGTTGTAAACTTCGAACCGCGGTGAAGCTTAAGTTTTTTCTTCAAAAATGACGACTAACAACAAATATTGGGTGACTTTCTGGCATAACCTTCGCTACTAACCGAGAAGGAAATGGTCAGTTATGTGGTTCTGCAACAATTACAACAACCAAGATAGAGAAAATGAATGCCAGTTTTCCAAAAGTAGAGAATTTGTTGTCAAGAAAAGGAAACCAAAATGTGGTGTTTCGAGATTTTTCAGCTCTGGGATGCTGTTTCCGTGTGGACGAAACGCCAATACAATAAACGATAAAAAAAAAAAACAGTGTTTTGGTGTCGCACCACCCACCATCACCCACCCAATAACACAACTATTAGGCGTCCAATGCCAGCAGAGCGGGCAGAGAGCAGCGGGCGTCTAAGAATACCAATCAATACAGAACCTAAAAAGTAAACAAGCAGGAAAAAACAAAGCAATGGTTCAATAAAATACAATAAAATGTTAAAATATACAGACACAAAACGGGGAACTTCAGTCAGGGTTAGCTAATGTCTCTCTTTTCGACAATATTTTTGTTATTTAAAAAAATGTGAACAGACAGTTATGGGTGTGCATGTACAAGTTCATCTTATTCAGTATTACTCCTTAGTTTTATTAGTGCATGAAGTTTTGAAACGGAATAAAAGAAAACTAGTCTTTTTGCCACCGTTATTAGTAATAGACTAAAAATGACTTGGACTACATTTGGATAATGGAACTACTTTTAGTCTACATATGACGGACGCAGACGCAACAGCCGGAGACAGAACATCTAAGCGGAGGATGACACCTGGGTCAAGCATGAAGGAGGCAGAACACTCTCCCACTCACCCACTTTGAATCATCCAGACATTTTCTGGCTGCGCTCTCTCTCTCATCACTCACATTATCCTAAATATTTGACCAGGGAGCTGGCAGGGAAAGGAACTGGAAGTGTATGTTTGGAGGTATTTTTGTGTATATTTGCATGCTCACATACAACCGCTCCTGACTATTCTGGGATGCTGAAAATCACCCAGGTTTTCTATTAAAAAGAATACTATAGACGCTGTAGCGTACCGTGGGATTTCAGTCAGGGCCTTCAGTAAAAAAAATGTGCCATAGCGCACACGCACACCACTGCGCATCTATAGGCTACTGCATCTTTACCACCACATCTTGCGTTATGTCACTCAGCAAACGCAATTTCACAAGCCACTATATGACACAAAAACAAGCTTCCACTTAAGCATAGGCGTCAGCTACGCGGGGAACACATCCCCGGCACTATTTATGATCAACAGTTTTGTCCTCACCAATTCTAAAAAATGTTATAAATTTATCATTAACACTCCAACTACGGTAAATGATGTACCTCTTCGGTGTAGGTCTTTCTTTTGAAATAATTTCCTTCTTTTCTCCAAACGATCACCGTGAAAAGTGCACACGAAGGAGATGAGAAACATGCTGGATCGGTGGTGTTAATGCAGTGATCATAGCTTACTTCAAAACCCGCCAAAGGTTCAAACGTCGTTGATGACAACAGCGGGGGCTAGCGCCAGACATGTCGCTGGGCCTGGGGCGTTCTGTCACTATGATACCACATTTTGATTGGCTGACGACACACGTCAGTCAAAGTTATAACCAAATAGGAAATGGCAGCTTCAACGAAAGGCCAGCAATGCTACTAGAGCAGGTACACGGAGCTATGATGTGTTTAATGACATCCAGGAAAATCCAGCTCAGCTTCACAAAAAATAACCATATTCTTTCTGGAAATATAATCATAACATACTGAAAAAGTAATTGAATTCAGACACACATTAATTTGATTATTAAAAAAAATAATAAAATAGTAATAATAATAAAAATACTTTTTTGATATTGTCAGGGCCAGCAGAGAAGGCCCTGCTGGCCCTGACCGCCCACCACCACACAAAACAACAACGGCAGTGTCGCCTATGATAGACGACACTGCCGTTGTTGTTTTGTCAGAATTATCCAGACTGAAGCATCTTAAGCCATTATGAACGGTCAGAAGTAGTTTTGTACAAAATTGCAGAAAGCACGATGACAAAGCCGACTGTCACAGCGAAGGTGGGGATCAGTTAAATATCAGGGTTAATTGTGCCTATTTACCAGTGGCTGCTCCTGGAAAGGAAGTTGAAGAGGACATGACAGGACACTTTTGATTAGATTTTGTGTTGCTTTTCTGTACCTGCAAAGTAATTAATGTCTAAAATTTATAATTTTGTGTTTTGTGGATGCAGAAAAAGGGTAAAAATGCCTATACAATATCGATCATGTGTCTTTCTTTTCGCATGGTCATGATTGCTTTCCGATATGAATCATTTTAACCTCAATGAACGTCTTCGTTGCACAGTAAATGTCCCGTCTGTGGCGACACGCGTGTCTTTTGTTCAAATAAACGCAGCCATATGCTGCTCGGAGACCCGAAAATTGAATATCACATCAAAATAAAAACCTCCTCATCCCAGAGATAAAAATCACAGTTTGAATAATGGATGAGTGATGGGAATTGGATGACAGGCTGCGTCATCCTGTCTTACTGTGATCTCTGCTCCTCATCTGAGTGCTTGTTAAAATATATCTACTGTCAGTGATGTAAACTAGAGGAAGGGGAGAGTGATACAGAGCAAAACAAGGAGAGGAAGGACGAAGGAATGGGTGCAGAGATGAAAATAATTAAATGAAAATAGAGATTTAACTCCCTCTCTTCCCATAACAGAGGTGGTCAAGGATAAGGTTGGGCAATTAAGGAGATATTCATAATTCTATACACAAGGTATATACATTACTATTGCACCTGTTGTTCCAGGATTTACCTTTGGTAAGAACTGATTTTTATGAGGCACTTCTCACAGTGGGGATCAGGGTAATAAGGAAACAGGAAAGGAGAAGGGTATTTTCACAGAGGAAAAGGAAGCCAGAATAAGGTGAGATATTTTTATCATCTCCTTTGGGGTGCTCTCCTCTTTTCATCTTCCCTCCACACGCTGTTGCTCTGCCACCCCTTGGTTCTTTGTTTAAGCATTTTACGATGAGCAAACAAACTCTGGAAACTCCAGAGTTCAGAGAGAGATGGAGATAGCACAGAGACAATCAAAGAAAGACAAAAAGGCAAAGTCAGGAAGTAGTCGGTAAGAAAAGCCGCAGACGGGGATGAGAATAGAGACAGCATGTTCAATTTCTACTGCAGGAGAGATTTGAGCTTATACAAGTTCACAGTCCGGCCACATCTCATATCACCCTGCTTCATATTTTCCCCTCCCCAGGCTTTGTTTTTATCCCTCCTCTGCCACCTTTAGCTGAGGTGGGAAACCTTAACTCTGGGAAAAATAAAGGGGAAAAACTGAGGGATTACGGAAAGCCTCTCAGAGTGGCTCAACAGCCCTAAAGTCCTAAGCAAATACTTGCAGTGGTGAGGGTCTCACTCAGGTTCATGACCTTCTTCACCCAGGGCTCTGTGGTCATTTGGGTTTCACTCATTTTGCTTTAAAGAAAACACGTCATTGGATATCAGGAAAACATCTCGTTATCTAATGTGGGTTCAAGTAACTCAAATAGGCAAATGATGCATTATTGCTTGTATTGTATAATAACAAGACTGATCTATGTCTTTAAAATGTGTTGTTTGCTTTAACAATGTGTATTATTAATACTGTGATGTGTGCTGAATGTGGTAATTAAACGGTACGAGTTGAACCTGAGGGGAGATGTTGCCGATTCAATTTGCGAGGGCTAATAAAGTCGGGAGAACTTAGTTTAACAAACCTATTAAAATGCCTTGTATCGGCCAAATGTATGTTCTGTGTCGACTATGCACAAAAATGCATATCCATGTGCATCTTTGCTGTATGTTTGAGTTAGAGTGCTGCCATTTATATTTGTCAGAAACAAATCTGCCTTAAAGTGGTCAAATCTATTGGTATTTAAATAAGCCTGCGACTTATGTTGTTTACTCTATTAGATTAAAAATATGAACAGGGGCGACCTTTAGTGTTTAACTGTAATGCCAATTGGAAACATTGCAAGAGTGTGATTCGTGTAGGTGGCCAGATTTATGAAATACAGAAGCAAGATGCTGCTCTTATACCCGGCCTTACACTGTGATCATGTACAGCAGACTGTAGAACATGTATATATGTCAATAAACCCATGGACAAAGGAAAAGAGAGAGAGAGCGATAAAGCTTATCGATTTGCTTCCTTGTTTCCTTATTCCCTGATCATTTTATGTTTTAATACATTCTTACATAATAGCACCTTCAATGTTTAAACATCAGCTTTTTGGGAAGGTCAAAGATTTTTGTCAAGGGACTGCATGTTGGTAAATATGTTTGAGGCAAAATGTACACGTCAACGTTACTTAAATAGTTCATTACGCTCAGAGCGAGAAGGTTTTTTTTGCATAATACAAACAGAACAAACAGGTGTGTGGAAAACAGCAATGTTTATGTAAGCACTTTGAGGTCATTGTGGAGCACTGTTGCACATAGTTTGCATTTTTATGCAAAAGGCACAACAGTTGGTAACTGAGTTAATTACCGATGGATGCATTCTAGATTTTGCATTTACTAACCCATTGGTGACATTTAGCCCCCTTTCCCACTGCAGGAACTTTTCTCATATACCCATGACTTTGAAAAAACCTTGGCGCGTTTCCACTGAAATAACCCAGGGAAAATCTTTCCCTCTACCCCAAACTTTCAGCGAAGGAAGTACCTACTCGCGACTAGGACTTCATCAGATTAACAGGAACATTAGAGGGGCAGGGCTTTGTGCTGAAGAACGCTGATTAGTAGAAACAAATACCAAAAAACCACCATCAAACAAGATGAAGAAGAAAGAAGAACGTATTAATTTCACTAAAAGGTTCAGTGGGACTTTGACTTGGCAACACGAAACAACCAAGTGTTGTTTTCTGGAATTTTGAGGTGTGGTGGAAACGCAAACTACACAGATTACCTGGAATTCTTTTCCCCAGGTAAATAAGTTCCTGGAAATGTTTTTGGAAAAGGGACTCTTGTGTGACGAGTTCAAACATGATGTTTTGTGTTGTATTGTATCTTGTGATCAGTGCAGTTCATTACTCAGAATTGAGCAATAAAATAATAATAGCTGCCTGATTTTAGGAGCTGTGCTTTTTTTTTTTTCCAAATCCAATTGGTGAAATGCAAAAACCACTACCCCACCAAGATTTTCCAGAAGAAGCTCAGAGACTCAACGTTTGCCAAACATCACACAGCATTTTAACAGTGAGAGCTCAGATAGCCAAAGAGAATGTATGAATACAGTTTTAATTTATTCCTGTGAAAGTTTTCCACATGAATAAAACATCTCCACTGACTTCAAAGGGGGAGAAAAATAAAGCAAAATAATAAATTGGGATCGCATGTTTCCAGATCTTTTCTCATTGACAAAAAGTGTGGCACTGAAAGATATTGATGTTTACGCAAGAGGATCGAGTTTCAAGTGACAGTTGGTCTCATGACAGAAACCAAGGTTGACATTTGAAACAGTTTATGGCAAAAATGTGTTTTTTTTTTTTTTTTAAATCTTACTTTTCAACTTGTCACAGCTTGTACAGAAGTAGAGGTGAAAGTCATTTTGGATGTGTTAAAATTTCCATGGGCTTTCATTTGAAGAGATTAAAGGACACAAAGTCCAGGGAAATCTTTTACCTGAGCCGATGACTTCCTCGATTTTGACACAGGAAGGATCAATTTCCTTGGCGAACTCTCGCACGGCCTCGTTGGGGTCCTCGTAGGTGAAGGGGTCAATGTAGATCTTGACCCCCGGTGAGTTGTGGCCCTCAGACAGGGAGGGAAAGGTCACAGTCGGAGCTGGACCACTGAACATGTCGGGCCTCAGAGTGCCCTCTGAAGAGGGGAACAAAGAGTGAGAGTTAAAACACAAATGATTGAGGGTGAACTTTACGTGTCAGTCCTGGTCATACCTCCTCCAGTGTTGTACTGTGGCAGCTTGTCACCGTACACACTCTCCTTCACCTGCCCTCTCCTGCAAACAACACCAGAGATGAAGACTGTGGCAAGTGAAGAGAACAGAATACACCCACAACATCACCCCAACCAACCCATTAAAAAAACTGACTTGATGTGATTTGACATGACTTGAGCTTTAAATGATCTCACAAGTAAAGGTTAAACCTTTTATCACATCTCTGACGGTTCAATATTTGAGTAGCCTGATGAAAATTGTCCCTTAACTAAAGTGGAGATGTGGCTGAATGCCCTGGAAAAGCTATTAAAGGAATACTTGAGCTAGAATAGGGGTAGTCGTTTTGAAAAACTGTGCTTCCAACCTCAGTTTCCCCTGAGTTGAGAAATATCTAGAATATCTAGAAACTGAGGTTAGTTTTTTTCAAAACTACTAACCTACTACTACTAGTAATACAAAGCTAAATGCAAAGTATTCCTGTAAGTAGAGTTTAAGTGTAGAATGTTCTCTAATGTGGCTTTTCATCCTCTGAAAATTGAGTTTCTTACGCAGTTGAAGATGGATACAGGATCCCACCGCTGCCATAAATGATATTGCTATTTCTATACAATGCATTTGTATGCAGCATGTGAATAAAGCGTGTGAGTGTGTGGGTGCATTAGTTACCTGGAGCAGATAATGGCGATAGCCACCAATGAGACGATACAGACCCCACCAACTAAAGAGCCTGCGATCAGCGAGAGCTGTTGTCCCAGCTCTGACTTATACTCATCTGCGCACACACACACATATATTAAAAGAAATGAGTTATTGTTTTCATATTCTCAAGGCTCTTGCACACACACAAACAGCTGAGAATATCTGGAAGGCAAAATATACACCTGGCAGTTTGTGACACACATATGTAAAATATCATTACAGGCCACAGCCAGACTTTCTTTCTTGCTCAACCTTTCACATTCTCCCTCTTAGACATGCACTCTGTTATTCCTCCCTCAGTCTACATCGTTAAAAATCTAAATCCACGCCTACACATGCACACGTTTACAGAAGAAGAAGAGTTGGTTATGGTCTCTATTTATATGGAGCTTTTCTAGTCTTGATGAGTTCTGAGGTGTCTTGTTCAACGGCACATATAGACTAGAAGAGCCAGGAACTGAACCCACAACCTTCCAATTGAAAGACAACTCGTCCGACCACTGAGGCACCACCGTTCAACACTGGGGCTGCAACAACGATTATTCAATTAGTTGCCAACTATTAGTTGGGTAAACGTTCTTACACGTCCAGTTGCTACCCCCTAACGTGGGGCAGTAAGCGCCATTAAGCTGGATGCCGACCGCCGTAAAAGAAGAAGAGAACCAATGCCACGCCTTGTGTAGCTCACGTGACGTGATGCTGGAAGAACCGTTTGAAAAAAGGGCGCTGGCGGACACAGCGGAGAACATTAGCAGAGAGAAAAAACTGAAGTATGGGAGCACTTTAACATGAACGCCTTCAAAGAACAGAGTTAGGTGGAAAATGTGCACAGCTGATCTCGCGTGGCACGGCAGCACAACATCGCCGCATGAGCACCTGAAGAGGAAGCATGTTGGAGCCATGGGTGAAGGAGATTAAGTTCATTTAGCACTTATCCATCAACAAAACGGGAGAAAACACAGGGTATTTCTGTCCATTGCGTTTGTTTTCAAATAGGCCTGAACGACACAAATTTGCCAAAAAAGGTAGAAACACGTGACAATGATTAACTGAATAACAGTGCATAACCTGACGTTGTGGAGTTTTTATGCAATTAGTCAGTTTGATGCAAATCCTTCATTTCTGAACTTAAGCAATATCTGGTCAAATATATATTAATTGCATTTTCCTTTCGTTGAGAGAGAGAGAGGGGAAGAGAGAGAGAGAGAGAGTGTGTGTTTGCTTACCTTTTTATCCGATTAACAATCAAATAATTAAAAAAAATAACCAACCAATCGATCAAAATAATCGTTTGCTGCAGCCCTACTCAACACTAACTCCTCACTTATTTAAAACTTTTGACACTTAAGTATAGTAAATGTCATACTTTAATATGATAAAAAGTGACTTCAACTTCTACCACAGTCATTTTCTGGTAAGAACGCTGTGTGAAGTTGTGAGGACCAGTCAAAATGTCCTCACAACCTCCGACAGACATACACACGTACGACGCACACAACCAGAAAAACACTCATATACTCACACTTACCGTCGGTGAGTGTTTGGAAGAGCATCTCCCGACTGTAGACTCCGTAGCCCGCCACAGTGCGGGCTCTCACTTGAACCACATAACCCGTGCCGGGCCTTAGTCCTTCGAGAACCACGTTGGGCGTCTCTATTTGAACCACAGAACTGTTCAGGTCTGATGACTGGGACTGTGAGGAAAGAAGAGAGATGGGAGTGATTTCAGCGTGATCCAACACACACACATCAAAAATACACTTTCTCACTCACAGACTGAAGTCAGTACTTTGTTCTGTCTCTTTCAGCCGAGACGAGATCGATTCTTCTCAACTTCCAGTCCAAATTGAGACATTTACCATTTTCAAACGCCGCAGACACAGGAGGCGGGACTGAGCTTCTGCAACACGCGGAGCCTAAATGCAATCTTGGACCTTTGTCACACCGTGCCAGTCTCTATCACATTCTCTATCTTTTTCCATTTTTTTTTTTAACAACAAACAAAAAGAACGCGTCAGATACCCACAGCTACACACTTCGACGGTTTGTATGTCAGCCAGAAAACTGCACAGCTTTGCTTTGTGCACTAAAGAAACATCGTCAAAATGATTTTTCTCTGGTGAGCTTCAACATTTACAATTATTAACAGATGAGATAAAAACATTCCGCTGCAGTTTATCACATTCAAGTGCTCCTGAGTGTCGCTACAGCAGGTTAAGATGATAAACATTGCCGCCGGTGCGTCATATCAGCTCTCGCTAATTACACTTGGCTGTTTGTTTGTTTGTTCTCTGCTCGCGATTCAGCTCGTCAAAGATAGTTTGTGGGAGTCGAAGGCAACACTCTGCATTTCTTCAGTTCCAAAAAACATTTGTGAGACATGAAACCACACAAGAGCGCCAGCACTTGAGATTCTTCCTCATGCAGCCTTCAGTGTCTGTGATTCCTTCTTCTCCATTGTGTCTCCTGGCGTCCTCACTTATCTGCCTGCTTGTCCTCAGCCTGTCAGCCTTTGTGTCCATTACTTTTAATCTTACAATAAAGCCACTTTTTTTTCCCTTTAAACACACTGTTGTCTGTGTCTGGGATCCAGAAACTAATGAGCCATAACAGTCTTTGAAGAACTATCATCCATTTTACTCTGGGGAGTTTAATTTAAACTCCTTTTAATCAAAAGAAAATGGTAGTGGGTAAGAAAAACTGGTCCAAACTGAAATTATGTTGCTCATCCAGAGTGAGAGATTTGTCTTTGGAATTTTGTGTTCCATTACTCCGTGTTACAAGAGGCAAAAACCCTAATACTCCTCAGCTTTACTCAGAGTAGACGACACTTCCGCATTCTCAGAACACACACATTCTACTGACAATATCACGACTTATTTTACATGAGGTACATCTTTCAGCCTCTGAAATAGGCTTCCATTCAAACCCTTTATCACTTCATTACCTGCCTTCGTCTACCTCCCAGTCATCATTAACTCTGTCCACCACCATGACCACCACATTCATATTTCTCCTCCCTTTTTCGCCGTTTTCGGTTTCTCTGCAAATCTGATTAAGTGACAACGCAGTTAATTAGCCATTACCCACAGAGACAGGTCCACCGGAGCATTTGATGCTCTCTCTCTCTCTCTCTCCCCACAGTATTCCTTCTGAGGTGGAGCAGACCTATAGGGTCTATCTTATAAAGCGTGGCCTACAACCCTTTGCCTCTATCTTCCCTGTGCCTTCCCTCTGTGCTTCCTGTCACCCGTTTCTCTCAGATAAAAAAAAAGGCAAAAGCGAAAAGGTCCAGAGAGTACGACAGATACGGTATGATGAAGGTATTCACATGAGGGGGAGTGAATCTGGAGGATGAAAGATGGGGTTGGGGGCAGAGACCAAGCAGAGCTCAGAGAAAAGGAAGAGAGATAAAGAAGGTGATGAGGAGTGGAGGTTGGGGAAGGAATGTTATACAACCTATATGGAAATAACTGAAAGGGTTAAAGAAGACCAAGTTTTATCACTAATATTATTCTAGACAAGTTCTTTCATTCTTAACTCTGAGAGCACCTATGGTAAATTGCCGTGGGAATAATACACATCTCCTTATATGAACATCCTGGGGGTGTGTGTTTATAGGTCACATATTCAGGCTTTAAAATATTTGTTATTTTTCATCTTCTCATGTGTTTGGTGAGTCACAGTTATGATTCCTTTAATATCGCATTTTTAGTAGTGATATGAAGCAGCAATATTTGTGCAGAAGTCACAAAATAGACTGTTTTTTCTTTTCTTTTTGTTCATAAAAACAAGTAAAGCGAACTTTGAACTTTCCAAATTTCACATATTCAATCCAATTTAAACATTTTGAGCACGTACGTGGGTATTTGAAGAAAACATCAGGACACACATACACACAGGCCCTTCATTTATCAAACGTGCCTACACGAGAACAGTGGGCGTACGCTCGTTTCCATGCAAAGATCGTCATTTATCAGTATGGACGTTGCCGTAGCGCGTGATCAAATCTCACTTGCAGCTCGGACCAGGTGTTTGCAAGATTGAGATCAGTGTGGACTCACAGTGCAGTGCATGTCTGTAATTAGATCATACAGGAGGCTAAAAAACAAAATATTAACTTTTGTTACTGTTAAAAATGATAGTGATTAATAACACATATGTTAAGGTGAAGGATTAGTGGGGGGTTTTTTTTGTCACCAGACTACAAGTGACATAACGACAAGTCGTTTACATTAATTCAGTGTGCAATGACACACGTGGGTGGACATATGTGATTTATGTCGGTAATTAACTGACACATTTGTGCCCGTTTTTCCCCAGGACTTCTGCGGTGAGATTCCAGGGTCTTGGATGTGCAGGTGGTGGACATAACCCCCTCAGCTGGTGGTCACCTGGCTTTTAGCCTGTTTGTGCAGCTTGAACACGACTCTTTATCTAATTAGAAAAGAAACAAATGTCTCTGGTGCTATATACACTGTACAGACATATTAATCATGATTCAAACGCTGCAGACGTGCGTTCCTTGTGGATGTGGCAACTTTAATAAGCGCTGGATCAGTAACAGACTGGGGTTTGACGTCCACTCATATATGTGCCATGCTTTATTTATCCATGTTCAAATTGGGAACATAAATGTATACATTTTACACCACGTTGTGTTGATGCAGACCTTGCAATTGAGCCCACTGACTCCTCAGGAGAATGTTTACTGATGTTATAAATCAAACGGAAGCAGAAGCTCATTTTCCCGTCGACTTCCATGGGGGATTATCTGCAACCACCTCTCGGGCTAATTACTGCTTTTGCTCTACTTTCTGGGATTCACTTTTCAAAAGGTTACTGTCATTTCTTATACACAGTATGTGAATGACTACAAAAGGTGGCAGTTGCCTAAATAGACTCCTCTAATGACTAGATCACGTGTATTTTAATGTATTTAGTTTGCATGTCGTCAAAACCCAAGATTACCACTAATACTGCTGCGATAATAAGGAGGAGAGTGTGTTAAAAGCTGTGAGGAAAATAGGGTTAAAATGGAATAGAGTTATATTTGAAATGGCCCCAGAAATGGGGGTTTCGGTGTCAGGGGTGGGATTTGGAGAGGTGTGTGTGTGGGGGGTTGGCTCTGTACTTGTCACAGAGAAGAGGTTAGGGGACAGCCCATCTGGGAAGGTCTGGTAGCCAGAGATAAAGTAGTGGGGGGAGAAAAAGAAAATCTTGCCTCCCTGTGCCATATCAAATTTACTGCATTAAAACCTCATTATCTATAGAGTGGCTAAGAGGGTGGGAGGAGGTAAGGGAGGGCATGGAGGGGAAAATGAAAGAGAAGGGAGGTAGAGAAATGACAATACCAGAAAAGGAGGTGCAGTACAGCTGTCTGGTAAGGCTTATCAAACTGCTCCCCGGGGACTGCTATGCTTGAAGCTATGAGCTAAAATTAGTCACTTTATGTGGTTGGCTCTTCTGCGGAGCAACATATAGTAAAACCTTGCTTCTGTAAGATGTATATCAAGGAGGAAGAATGATAAGAAAGAAAACAATGAAAAGACCACTCTGTCAGCTTTTAGTTGTGGTCATAATTGCATAAAGTGCTGCAGAAGAAACGGCTGAAAATGACTAAAGAGTAAAGTTGTTGCCCTGATTTTTGGCAAAGTAAGAGTTTTATCTGTGACTGTCAGACTGCAGCTACAGTGCATCTCGCAGCAAGTGCACCGCGTCTCACTGTGTCCTCGACTTACTCTCTAATTGCTCTCTGAGAGGCAGAGTCTCAACTTTAACTTTCTTCGTCTGCTTTCTGTGGAACTCGGCTGTTAATGAAAACCTTGGGAAAATGTGGCTTCTGAGCAACACTCCTACGCCCCCCGATGCAGCAACCAAACCTCATAGGGAACTATTCTTGTTTCATTATATCACTATCATTTATGTCATCTTGTGCCTTTTTTTACTGTACAGCTTAGCAGATGGTTTCGGTCAGACGGTTTGTTACAACAGGTCAACTACGCCAGCCTTTATATTTTTCCATTTTTAATGCACTTAAAGAGATTGCATTTTCTTTCTGGCAAGGACAATCAAAAAAAGTGTTGTAATTGCAATAAGCTCAGCGCGGCAGAATCTGCAAACATCTCCTTGGATGAAAATGATGAAAATGCTTTCAGGTTTTCTTATAAATCCATAAATCCTCTCCTCTTATTGGAGACGAATCACCTTCAATGAGCCATTAAAACATTGTTGTTTTATTACTTTATTTTGAAACAAAGTCAGTAATGAGAATCGTTCCCATCCAGCTGCCATTATACTGCAAATTCAACATTTTTTATTAGCATTTCTGGATGCGAGTTGTACGGGAGAACGCAAGGCGTCATATAACCTCGTTAAAAATCTATTTCCTGCAATGTTCGTGATCGCATGTACATATATTATGTCTCACTTTTGTTAAAATTGAAGGCAATCTATCTATAGTATCATCAGATAAGGTTGGAAGGCTTGCTTGCATAATGATGATTACTCGCGTTACTGTAGGAGTCGAACATTTACATGGGATTTACATACACACAGGTTTTGGAGTAGCAATAAAAAATACAAAACACACAGGAACACACACACACACACACGTCGTCGCCTCTTGTGCCGCACAATAATATTACAGCCATATATTATTTTCCGTGCTGGAAAATTGGATAGTGTGCGTGAGCGCTCTGGATTCATGGACTTCAGCATTGTACCCGAGTGTTTTCTCCAAAGAGAATAGATAAGAAAGAAAGGTGACAAGGGTCAGGAGTATTTTAAGTTCATTGTTCTGCTTGTACTTTGTGACTTTCATTGAGCTAAGGAGGCACCGATGCACTGTTGGTATGTATTATAAAAGGGAAGATATGGTGCAGAGAAACGCAGTGGTATCCACAAAAAACTATTTTCTTCAGTGCTGTGTGCAGGAAAAAAAAGGGATGGCACTGAATCAAATGTGGGCTGTGGATGAGGAGGCATGTTGCACTTGTGGTGTATCTTACACAATCCCTTGTAGGTGCTTTGCTGTTTGTCTTTAATCCAACTGCAGTCAAAGTCAGTTTTTACAGCTGCTGGCTTTGCTTAAAAAAAAGAAAAGAAAAGAAATGAGGCTTTTAATCTAACTTCTTGAAGAAAAAAGAAAAGGCATTGCTTCAAGGATTACAGGAAGGAAGATGAGACACAAAGCCACGATTCTGTCCTGTCTTTGAGTTGTGGTCTCGTCTCCTAAAGCAGCAGCAACAGCAGCAGCAGCAGCAGCAGCAGCAGCCTTTGATGGGAAAGGAATCAGGTTTTCAAGGTTTCACTCCTGAATCAGAAGCTCTAAATTGTGCCCCTGGTTTAAGGTTCTTTGAACGCTGAGCTCTGGCAGTGTTTTGTGCCTCAGTGTCCTGGTTTGTACAGGTTTAAGACCTTGTTCAACTGCAGAACAGCTGGAGGCTTCAGTCCAACATCCTCACAGAAAAAAAAAAAGAAAAAGAGGTGGGCGCTTTGACACCAAACACACACAAGCAGATTTACTCTCCTTGTTTTTAAGTAGAGCCTTTTGAATAAAAGTCTTAAGACTGTAGAAGCTCTGAGAAGTTGGGACATATTTTATGCTACTGATGAGATATTTTATTTTTATTTTGTTTTCCCAACTAAAACAAACTTATGTTTTCAGTAATGCTGTCTATATTGTTTATATATCAATCACCCTTATCTTACTCAGCCTAATGTTGTAACTCTTGTTCCTTGTTTTTATTGTATATTCTTTGCTCAAATGTTTTATGCATTGTTCCATTGTTATATGTACTTGTACTGTTTGCTGCCCATTTGTAAATGTGTTGGATAGGGCTAGGACAAATCAGTACGCCAGGGCAAATATCGATATTTTAATTAACAACTTAAGGCGTTCTAAAGTACATTGATTATCACAGAATCGTTGTATCATGATATTAGTATCGTGGACGATGTATCGCAAAGTGACATACCCTGCGAGTGTTTTGTATCATTCAACACAGCTGTATGAGATGTGAAAGATAACGCACATTTTCATCGTTTGACTAGAGTATAACTGAACTTCTCTATATGTATTTTTACTTTTTATTAGTATATATCTACATCCTGAAAATTCAGACCTTGGATGGATGTAATGTTTCCTCGAGTCTGTCTCTCTGGAGGAGAAGCCTTTGTCATTCGCAGATAAAGGAAACTGTGAAGCAGAGTCTAGTTTTGTGCTGACTTTTCCGCACGCCGAGGTCCACAGAGAGACTAGAAGTCCAACAGTGAGGCGCAGTAAAGTTGAACCTGCGGCAATATTGGTGTCTTTAACATTTCTCCCCACAGACGATAAAATGTTCAGACGATATAGTCAATAACTGTATCGGGGCTGGAAGAACCATGTCATGGCATCAATGGGGCTGCTGATGTGATTATATTCCTATAAAACAGCGACAGAATGTGTCGTTTCACTGTATGCAGCCTGCTAAAAATATCTCATATTATTCAACCGGGACAGCAACAGTGTGATGTGTTTTGCTTCGCTCTGAGTGGAAAAATAAGCCCAGAATTAGCAGACAAATAAAACTTTGCCCCATCATTTGTTTCCTCAGCTTTCTGATGTTTGTGTGTTATTTAAGTTTTACGAGTCACTGCCTTGAATTAACTACTGCTTGAGTTTCCTTAATGACTGGCTGCTCATTTCTTGCTGTATGTATGTCATCAAGAGTTTAATAAAAAAATAAGCTCTTCATCACGGTCATGATGTATGACTACGGGCAACGTGAAATATCCATCCAACATAAATTATGACACAAATTATAACATAGCGGGTAAAAAACCACACCATATAAAAGATGATACATGAACTGAATTATTTAAGAGACATCTAGCATAATTAATGAGAGAGAATATACATCAATTACTGTAAAATAAAATAAACATGTTGACAGGTTTCTGCCACCAGCTGCCGACGTTTAGCGCATTTCGGCTGGCGTCCTGTTAAAGTACAAGCTTTCCCTCTAACCTTTCCTATTTAAATGGATGTATATTGACGCATTCCACACAGTTATTAAAAAATTGGCAGGTTTTGTTACTTAAAGGAATACTTCACCGATTAATTAATTAATAAATTGTGCTTCCCAACCTCAGTTTCCCCTGAGTCGAGAAATATCTTCATTCTTTTTTTTGTCACGTGCCCACCAGTGACACTTGGTCCGAGCCTTGAAACTGCAACGCTAATTCTGCACTTTTAAGACCCACTCGTAGGGGGACGGGACGTCACTGGCAGAATGTAAACAGTGTCCGCCATCTTTGATAACAGGACCATATGTAACAAAGAAAAGAATGAAGATATTTCTCGACTCTGGGGAAACTGAGGTTGGGAAGCACAAATTTTCAAAAATCCTACCTCTATTCTAGTAATACAAAGCTAAATGCAAATCAGTAAGGTATGCCTTTAATGGTAAATTGTCTATATTGATATTGTGCTTTTGTCTTGACTATTTAAAATGCTTCGCACTACAATTTTTGCCCATTCACAAACACACATTTGTACATGCACCGCTGCTTCTATATTGCATCCGTCATACCGTCTCACACAGCCACCAGGACAGCAAATTTGGCTTTAAGTGTCTTGTAGACGTGCAGAGCTGGGGATTGAACCCCAACCCTGCAGTTTGGAAGATGACCCACTCCACCACTGAGCCGGTCAACTTCGAGCTCGTTCAGAACAGATTATGTCAAAAGCCCGGTCAGATTTTATGCGGCCCGCAGCTTCGGTTTTATGATGCATTATTTATGGCCAGGGACGGACTGAGACAGAACATTTACATGAGACACCCACTGTCTAAGGAATTGTGCTCTGAAACCAGAGACCAGGGTTTGACAGACAGACACATGCATTCACCAACTGCATATCTTATAGTATTACCCTTTTAAATGCGGTTTGCTTATAACTGTTAGATTATATACCAGTACATATTAATGTTTGTACTGTATGTTAAAAATGATAATTGTAACAGTGAAAATAAAATATTTTTAGAACAAAGTGCATTTGTATGTATGTTTTACGGTTTAAAGAACTGTCTGAAGGGGTCATTGGTCACAGGGATTCTTCACATTATCAAATCTGGACAGCTCTGGTTTAGAATGTATTTTTGCAACAATGCAGAATCTTTTAGCCCTCCAACACCTAAGCCCCAAAATGTCTGCCTGGACCTTTTTTTGTGCTTATTTTAACTATATAAGGGCGAGAAAATGCATGTGTTTTTGCCCATTTTTCCACAAAAACTTCCAATATCTGGCAGTTATTTGCAATTTACTGCATGTTAAAATAGTGCATTAACAATGTAAAATAAAGAACACTGTAGAACACACCTAAACATTTGTTTGAGTCAAGCCAAAAAAATGGAAACTTATGTACAGGCGTTTTTCCAACTATCTTCTCAGGTGACCAAGACTCTGATTTGCCGGCTTCCTGCAACAGCGCGAGTGAAATTACCATAATAACCAAACGTTGGTTTTGAGAAAGTGGAGTTCTTCCATAGCACAAACCTTTGCGTAATTAAGGTGATGCAACTTGTTGCTTATGCAAATGTGTCGTCTGCGATATGCTCAATGTTAAAGGGATAATGGAAATGTTTATTATGCTGCTGGAGCCATTTGATGGTTAACATAGCTTATAGCACACTCACAGGAACTTATGATAATGGTGTCAGGATTTCCATCTTATTTTTTTGCCTTAAGTGAAATAAAAACCTCTTTATCTCACCACAGTGAGTGGTTGGGGGTTTGAAGCCCCCATTTTGAAGCCCCCCATTTTCCCTGCTCCCTGCTCCTCTGTTCGGCTCATTTATTCAGCATCTGTGAGTAATTAATGAACTGTTGTGACTCTTGATAATGAATGACTTGGACATAGTGGACATTGATTCACCAGGTTTATCAACTCTAATGGATCACAGGACGTGACCGACAAAAGAAGAATAAAAATAATAGCAGGCACACAAACGAAGACAAACTCATTCATCATCCCACTCTACCTTGTCATAGTAGCGTATCTCATAGTCAAGGATAATTCCATTGGGCTGTTCAGGAGGTGGCCATGACAACGAGAAACTGCGGCTCGTTGAGCTCACCTGGTGCATTATGGGAACGACTGAGGGAGCTGTTAAAAAAACACAGAGAGTGAGAGAGAGACAGAGTAAACAATAAATTAGTCAGTTAAAAGATTAGCAAGCATTCTGCATTCAGTCATGTGCATAGTGAAGTATGTGATATACAGTATTTTTGGATTGGATTGTATTTTACGTTTTTATGCAAGTAACGATTATTTTCATAATCGATTAATCTGTCGATTATTTTCCTGATTAATTGTTTTGGTCCATAAAAAAAAACATGTTATCGGTTTTCAAACCTGGAAAATGATGTTCTCAAATGTCCACAAACCAAAATATTTCATTTTTAATGATTTCTTTATGTGGAGCAAAGAAACTAGAAAATGTTCAAATCTAAGACAGTGAAAAATCATTCTTTAAATAACACTCAAATCCAAAGTGCTAACCAATTTATTCGAGTAATTGTTTCAGCCCTAACTGTAAATCATATTTTTTATGTTTCTCTTTTATTTAATGTAATTAAATATTACCTTAGTATGTATCTTAGTATAAGCTGTCAATTTCAATTTTCCCCCTGAGGATTGATAAAGTATTTCAAATTCTGTAGGGTAACACAAAGCGATGCTTTCTTGAACATATAATTTATATTTGACTTGATACTAATTTGTAAAAGCATCAAATGTAAGAAGACGGTGCAAATGTTACAAAGTCAAGTCATCATTAATGTTGTGACTGCCTCAATCTTCAGTTAATGCTCACCTAAAGGACCAAATACACTTAAAGTAGTGCTGCAGAAGCCAGCTGTAACCTGAAAATGGCTGGGTTTTTTTTTTTAAATATTGCCATAATTGACTCGTTACATGACTCTCCATAAATGGAATGAGTTTCATATCCTTAGGTACCGTGAAACATGCACAAAACCCATTGCATAATTTAACCCAACCCTGGAGTGCAGCCAACCTGAAAATAAATCCATTTTGTTGAGTCCTAAAAGATTTCAGGGATAAGTAAGCTTTCTGTGTCCGACTGCTGTAACGAATGTGCATGGACGGCAGTGAGATGACAGTGTATTATGCTTTGATTAGGACCTGGCCCACGACGCTGTGGAAGAGGTAGTGTCTGTGTGATGTGATGAGAAAAGTGGCTTTTAAATCTAAATTTGGATGGCCGTGGAAATATCGCTCCAGTCTGTCTCTATAAAGTAGTCATTTTGGCAGCGACTCAGTTTATAGTGTAAGAATTGCACTGTCAAGAGATTAAGAGAGGGCAGGGAGTGTGGATGAAAATAAAGGAGACAATGTGCAGGAAAGACAGAGACAGGAAAGGAGAGATGGCATGTTTTATGAATTAAAAGCTCAATTTCCTTTATCTCCCGAGCCGTCCCTCCCTTACTTAATCCAGCATACCTCGGGGCATGCTTACTTACACACACATAAACGCACACATACTGGACAGAGATACTTAAATATGACCAAAGGACAATTACAACGCCTCTGCACTCACCAGCCTGATTGGTTGTAATGTTGATTGACAACTGCTGGGCGGGGTAAGGGCTCTTGTTGGAGACGCCGTTGATTGCCTGTAGAACACAAAGTGTAATGGTCCATTATTTAACCCCGCAGACATTAATGGTTAGTCCTCCCCCCTTACCCAGACCTTTCCATCACCAACTGTCTGTAGACAAGAGGTTGCATCATAAATGTATTGATCAGTCACAGCACATCATCAAACAAAAGCGGGCAATTTGTCGAGGCTGGATTGACGGTTCATTCCCAACGTCGGCTCCTTTGTTGTTGAGCTTACTTCTCAAACACCCACCTCCTCCATATGTATGTGTATATGTATGTATATATATATATATATATATATTTCTTTGGATTGCGGCAAATTTGAGTTTGGGAAAAACACGTAACCATGAACATCATCAGTGAAATTCAATGCCATAGTTAAAAAGCACAGGCCTTCATTTTCAAGAAAATGACATCTAATACTTTGAAGATCAATAATAATCCTCACTGTACAAAAACAGTCATTTTTCATTCTGCTCATCCCATAACAGCCAGCCCTGATGATGAAAACAACAGTCATGTATCAACTCAAATCCAGGCCACACCATACCTGCTCTGACATTAAACTATACGGTTTAATGAAAATGTCATTTTTAATAAATAGACCCACTGAACAGATCCATTAGTCTGCACACGCTACATAAGGAGACTGAAGTTAAATCACCAATTACACAGCATGTTATCTCGACTTAGACAACCCAGCTCTGATGGTAAACTGGGCCGACGGCACAGCAGTGGATCACTATTGAACCAGATTTATCGGCGTCTGGATGGCATTGTCACTGAGACAACAAATAAAAATAATCATAATAAAAACAGGAAGTGCATTGCTTACATAAGTATCATTCAGAAAGTGGAAAAAGTGCTTCTAAATGGAGCTTTGCCATGTTGGCAAATGTGGTAACCCACAGTTACGTGTGTAGCTATATTCTGTTCTAAAGACAAATCTGTAATTCGGGGTCAGTGGAGTCCTCTGTACCCAGTGTGAATTAAGCATAAATCCAGCTGTGAGCAAGTAACTAACTTTTTAGAAACAGCATTCAACCCTATAAGTGGTGAAAGTTCATTGCTGAAATGATTTCTTTTCTCCTGTGCTATTCCTTTAACATGTGGGTGAAAAAAACTAAATTAAGATTCAAAAAGCAGCCCTCTCTCTGGGGACCAACCTGTATGTCGAAGGTATACGACGTGTGAGCCCTCAGCTTACTGATCTCAACCCTCGTTTCCTTTAACATCCGCTTCCCCGGAGCGAACACCACGCTGTCCTCGCACGGCTGACACGCCCGCCGCTCATTGCTGTGGCAGCGGCGGCACAGGACGTTGTAGGACAGGTCAAAGCGGTGTCCCGTGTCACGTGGCGTGTGCCACTCCAGCAGCAGCGACGTCTGGTTGACGAGTGACACCACGTTGCGGGGAGCTGAGGGGACACCTGGGGAGAGAGACGACGGGAGGATAATGAGGAACCGACACGGAAAGTACATGTTTTCCAGAGAGAGGGTCTTTGTGACAACATTGTGACTCTCCATGCCAGAGCGACACAGAAATTAATCAGGTAAACTCAGAGTGAATCAGTGTGGCACACCTGGACTTAATCAGACTTCATTACGGCGAGGGCTCCTCAAAATGGCTTACATGCCGACTTTTTTATGATCACAAGATGCCTGGCATTTTATAGTGGAGTGAGCCGTTGTATCCACAGATTGGCACTTGGTTAATACAGATGCAGTAAACCATGTTTGGCAATGTTTCAGTTAATGTAATGTTTCACTAACCAACAGTTAATAAAAAGTGTGATGAGAGTGTACCATATCACATCCCATCCAATTTATTACACACAGTAAAAGCCATCTGTTACAGTACATCCTCCCATCAGCATACACCGTAGCACCCATAGCATGGGGAACATCCAACATTAGCTTGGTTTGTGTCACATGGCTAAAGGTCGGGTATAAAAATACACTTAACTACCCCAGAATTCATAGGGATGTACTGCCCGCAACTTTCACCTAAGTTACTTTGGTAAAAAATATCAAATGTGTTGGTTAAATCCTGTCAAATGTGAATATGAGTGAATATCCCTGCTAACATTATACTGGACCAGCACCAAAACACAACAAAATGCTGGTCGGTCTACGCTGGTCCATGTTGGTCTACACTGGTCCACCAGCATCATTATGCTGGTCTTTGCCGTTTCATACTGCTCCATGGTGGTCTAAGCTGGTCCACCAGCATCATTATACTGGTCCAGCAGGTATCCTGTAGGTCTATGGTAGGAGAATTTGAAAAGACATGATTAATCTGCTGATGAGCAGATTGTTTCACTTGGAAGTTGCAGCAGAAAAGCAGCCTGGACCATGATTCCCACCTTGGGTGAAACTTAAATTTCTCTTCTAAATTACAGCATGGACACGGCAGCACACTCAGGTTAAAGCCAGAAGGAGGTGAATTTGTCTGGATCTTCTCAAAATGACCAGTGACTACTTGAGTGATAGAAGCTTTAAAGTTAAGCTTCTATCTTTTTTTGTTGTTGTCTTCACTGAAAATTACACTTCACAACCAGATTTCTTGGTTCAGATGTAAAAATTCTACGTTTAAGTCAAAATCAGTCCCTTTATCATTTTTGCAGTCAGTGCATCAGTCAGTCAATTACTCCCTTGCTGCTTCTCCCTCTCCTCTCCATTTGATCTGAGGAGAAACTGGTGGTTAGGGTGTGATAGTGAGTGTTAAAAACACACACCCACAGTTTTTCACAAGGTTAAACCTAGTGGGTTCACTTCTCCTTGGCGTATCACAGACACTCGTACATGACATGTTGAAACAAAAACAGTTGATGGATATTCAACCTTGGAACACGGTGGATCACAGAGTCATAAGAAACGCCCGAGTTGGCCCAGTGGAATATAGGGTTTGTGTGTGTGTGTGTGTGTGTGTGTGTGTGTGTGTGTGTGTGTGTGTGTGTGTATGTGTGTGTGTCTCTGACACTCGGAGGCTCACATGCTGAGGCATCCGCACTAACACATCGGTGGGGGGTTGAAAGTCTAAGCAGCAGGATCTTATACGTTCAAGCTGAGAGAGGCAGGACCCGTCAGAAGCTGTGCATACACAATTATATGCCCACAGACACATGCAGATATTCACTCAATCTTTATCTGAGGAGAACAAAACAAATCATTTCCCACAGTCACAGACACTCAGAGCACACACACACGCAAATGCAGGGGGAACTAAAAAGAGCTAATGAACTCAAATTGACCGTTTTTACTGCTACGGCAATAAAAAGCCATTTCATCCACTTCACTGAGTTAGGGAGACAATGTGTGGTGAAGTCAACAACAACAACAACAAGCACCTGCACTGTTTTTCAGTGTCAGTCTGACATACAGACATATATAAAAGTACACAGTTCAAAGACACACAGCTTCCACACCTACACAGGCCATGAGGCAAACTGTGGGAAAGATTTTTCTGTCAGGAAAACCATCCACACACTGTGTGCGCGCTCACTCTTCCGTTTCACTGATGCAGGTTTTATATCTGATTGACTTCACACCAAATACAAATAAACTGAGACTCCATCTTATATCCTGTATTATAAGTTCGAGTACAGAAAGTTCTCACTCGACTTTTTCCACTGCTGTGCATTTGTGACCTTGGATTAAAACTGCAATTCTGCAAAAACTTATTCGCTGGCAAAGTTTATATTTCATTTGTCAGCATGAATGTGAAGAGTTTGCTGCTGCTTACTGAGGTTGTCAGAGTAAGTTAACCCCACATAATTAGAAAAAATGTCATTCCCAAACAGTAAAAAAGGTAATTACGAATGTGGTAGCATGTAGCTCCAATGATATTTTGCATAATCTAAGACATGAAATGGCCTTTAAGCCTGGATTATATTTACACTTATTGCCTCTGTGGAAATACCAGATTGATCTCTTTGTCAACATTCATTATGCATCGCCCTACCTGGTGTGTTTAATTCAGTTCTAACTCATTCTTGACCATTTGCTTTTTGGTTGTATAAGAATGTGTTAAAGTTATCAATCAAAGACCGGGCCGGGGTAATAAAGTGGAGCAAGGCTGCAAGAAAAGTTGCCTCTGCCTCTCCTTCTGCTTTCAAGTTAATTCTTGATTGATTTGTTTTTTTGCTGTGAACAAAAACAGAACTGGAGCAATGAATGATAGCAGAGTACAGAAGTGTTAATAAAACAATACGGAAACAAACAATTCTGAGATTAAAGAAAAAGTCAGAATTCTGAGAAAAAAGTCAGAATTCAGACTTTTCTCAGAATTGATTTTAATCTCAGAATTCTGACTTTTCATTAATATTGGAAATTCAGACTTTTTTAATTTATTCTCAAAATTCTGAACTTTTCTGAGAATTCTGATTTTTTATTTAATCTCAGAATTCTGACTTTTTTCTCAGGATTCAAACTTTTTTCTCAGAATTCTGACTTTTTCATAATCTCACAATTCTCACTTTAATCTCAGAAGTCTGACATTTCTTTAATCTCAGCATTCTGACTTTTCTGTGAATCTGACTTTAGTCTCAGAATTCATGCTGTTTTACTTATTTTTTCTTTCCTTTATTTATTTATTTTTTACATGTGGCCCTAATACACTAATACCCTTCCAAAGCAGAGAATGCTCCTTATCTGAAATGTGACATTCTTCCTCTTTTAAATCAAGTGAAGGCTAGAATTACAACAGAGTTGTGTGTGTTGTGTATTTTTCTCTTACACCATTGATTTGAGCAGGTTGGAGTGAAATACGAGTGAAAACCCAGACACTAATCACAGCGGCACTGTAATATTACTGCAGCAGATGCTACTTTTACATTGTTTCTACCCGTCTGTCACAATTTATGGCATAAATGTGGGTCTCGTCTTCATCGTGAACGCTTCCTCTGGGTGACCGTCACAAAACATGAACACAAGAAAAAACGACAAAGTTCTCCAGAATATATGACTTTCACCTCTTGATTCATTGATTGAACGGGAGGAACAACACAATAATTGTATTTTTGCTCCGACCCAAATGGATCACAGGTGTGAAAGCGATTTAATATGTAGATAGAAGTTTAAACCAGCACTGGTGTGGTTAAGACATGTAAAGTAGAGCTTATTAAAGTTGGAATATAACACAATAATAAAGTCTTATGAATGAACCAATGACTTCTTCAATCTCGTGGAAAAACCTGTTCTATCCAGGTCACCGGGACGTGTGCAAACACACACTAACACACACCTGTGCATATAGTTCACACACACGCACGCACACTGCTCCACACTTGAGGACTAGCGACACAGTCACTCGACAGTCTAAAATGATTCATGTTTCAACCTACTTTTACCATCTCTCTGTGGAACGGGGGAGCCGGCAATTTTTTCTGACACTGTGCCTCGTCTTGAATAGCAATACAGTCTCTTCAACACACTAACCACAAATTCGCTTCAATTGAAAGTCTGAGCAATGTGCCAGCGTTATTACTTACTGCTCCCCAAATCCCCAAACAAGTCCTGGGAACACTGCAGCACTCTTGCTCTGAATGAAATTAGAGTCTGAATTCTAAATTCTTTTTTAAAAAAGCAGATATTGATATTTAATGGTTTAATGGAGGGCTTTTTTTTTTTGCACTGCACTGAAATGTGTCATAAAAGTAGCCCTGGATCATACTCTTACTCTTATATACTTGTGTTTATATGTGTGTGTTTGTTCAATAATGGAGAGAGAGAGACTCACTGGTGCACATGTCCTCAGGTTTGTCCATGTCTCCGCGGTAATAGCCGTTCCGACAGCCACAGAGGGTGGCGGCCTCGATGGTGGAGCGACTGTTGAGCGGACATTGCTGACATAAGCCTCCCCCCTGGAACGACTTAAAGGTTCCCTGAGGACAGGCTGTGGAGAGAAGATTGGGGCATAAATAACAATACACAATAAGCGACTGGCACCTAACACACACACGACACGTTATATTACAGTACAGTAACAATTTTGTCAATTTGTAATCGGGAAGTAATATTATGGTAATGCCATCTTATTTCTGTGGTCATCACTATGTAATAGGCTGGAAATAAGAGAAAATGTTTTATCGTGAGGTGTTACATTCATGAGAGTCAACAGCAATCCTGAATATTACTTTGAAAAAAACATGGAATCACTGTAGTCTTATCTCTTTGTTACACTATTATCATTGTTAATAGACGGGAAATGTAACCCTTTAACACCGAGCGTATCGCTGACCTGACACGTTTGTGCAAGCGCACTTTGCATTGCCGTAGTTACGCGACAGTTTGTGCCATATGAAAAATTCCGACTGATTACTTTACGGAAACAATTACTCGAATAATCGATAACTAACTGAATAGTCAACTATTTTGATAAATTATTTATCCATTTGAGGGTTTTTTCATTATTAAAACAAGAGTGCTGATCGTTTAAGCTTATTAAATGTGAATATTTTCTGATTTCTAACAAAGAAATCATTAAAAGTGAATAATTTATGTTTGTGGACTAAACAACAATAAACAATAACTCGATCAATTGAGAGAAAATACTCATCAGATTAATCGTTTCTAAATATAATCGTTAGCTGTGGCTCTAACGTCAAATGTGGTTATTACGGTAATTTCCTCCCGCTGTTGCAGGAAACCGGGGAAACGGCGTCTTTGTCAACAGAGAGGAGAGAATGGGAAGAACATCTGTGCATAGATTCCATTTATTGGCCTGTTTTTGCACATCGAGAGACAAAAACTCAAAATGTGACGACTGCACTGTTTTTCCTAAATAAAACAAGCAAAAAAAGTCCAGTTGAACCTTTTGAGGGTTGGTTGTTAAAGGGTTCATTGGAAATAAGATGGTATTTCTGTTATACCGTGGGTAAAGTGTTACCCAGATGATACGTAAAGAGTTAGATGTGATTTTCATAGCTTGACGTTAGGGCGTCAATTATCCGTCGTGATTGCAAAACACTTGGTAAACTTCAGTTCATCAGGACACTTCACCACTAAACTGGGTTTTTTTTTTAGAGGGACAGCAGATCACAATCTTGTTCCGATAAGATAACGCACAAAAAAAACATTTTTGCATGTGTCCACAAAAAAACTGTGTCACACTCATTATCTGTGGTGCACAACACCGTCTTCATTTCTCCAGCTTCCTAATCTGGGTCAGCGTTGCTTTTCCCCCATTAATTTCCACTGAATGATCCTTTCAGACGCGAGACGTAAACATGAATTGTTAAAGATGATGTCCTCCTCCTCCCCCACCCACACCACACAAACTTTTATTCACTCAGGGACATCGCCTGCTGAGCATAAAGCACAATCTTGCTATTCAGCTCCTCTTTGTGCAGCTTCATCACTTGCACTGCAGTACATGTGGAACAAGAATTGCAGCAGTGATGAAAGTCACAGTCCGTGTAGAGCGGAGGTCTCTGTAGCACTCCACAAAGGCAAAGATATTGTAATATATAAGGTCAAGCAGTTTCTCCTTGGCTATGTGAAGGCCTTTTTTTTTTTCGCAATTGCTTGACTTCATGCACATTGTTATAAAAATAACCTTGTGAAAACCTTTTGCTGTTGATAATGTGATAATGACAGAAAATTTAAAAAAAAATCTCATAACAAATCACTATACACAACCTCCAATTCAAAAACATTTTTCCAACATAAATAATAGACTATAAGTCAGAATAAGAGCCATGTACAAATGCTCAATAACCACACCACATCTTAAATACTATGGCTGGTTTAGAAATTATGAGGGAGTATTGGGGCCAAATCCTCCTTGACGACTAAAATCGGAATTTTCATTCGAGCAAAATCTCAGGCTTCACAAATAAAGAAATATCTAACCTTTTTGACACATCAGCACCACATTAGCATCAGGACTTTGAAGAGATTGTGAAAGATACCAAGTGCATTTCAAAGAAAGAATCACACAGACTCTTGTGGAGGAGGAAATGGCTGGTAGAAAAGGCTACCCCTGATTACATGGGTGCTCTAATAATACATTCAATTTGATAATTATAAAAAATAAAGTAGTAATAATATCATGAAAATAAAGTCTTACTATTACGAGGAAGTCGTAATATTAACGCTTTTGCGCCCATTTTTCATGAGCTAAACTCAAAGATCTAAAACTATATACACTAAATCACCATTTCTCTCAAATATTGTTCACAAATCTGTCTAAATCTGTGTTAGTGAGCACTTCTCCTTTGCCAAAATGATCCATCCCACCTCACAGGTGTGGCATATCAAGATGCCGATTAGACAGCATGAATATTGCACAGGAGCGCCTTAGAGTGGCCACAGTAAAAGGTCACTCAACCTTTGTTGGACGTTGTGTCAATGCCCCTTTCATTCATCCATCCATCCATCCATTTTCTACCACTTTATCCTGCACATGAGGGTCATAGGGAACTGGAGGCAACCCCAACTGACATAGGGCAAAAGGCAGGAAACATCCAGCTCACACAAGAGATCGCAAACTCAGGTCTTTTTTCTGTAAGGCAACAGTGCTACCCGCTATTCCTCCCTATACACTCACTATAATCATGATTATAGTCAGTTGGTGGAGTGAACAAATTGTAGCGCATTATTTTTAGTCGGAGCACTGCTGATCAAGGACAAGCAGGTCTTTTTATGTGATGTTATTTTACTAGGATGGACTTCTTCCTTTTCAAGTTTCCTGTGGAAAAGGACATGACAAAATGACACCGCAGTTTCATAAAAAGACGAACTGCAGTTGGTAGAATTTTTAGAAGCTGAAAGTAAAAAAAGGCTCAGCAATTGCTCGTCATACCGGTAACATAAACGGTTTGATTTCATGCTAGAGAAATGATTTGTGTGAAACAAATCAAATAGAAAATAAATACATACATACAACAACACAGACACATTAAATATGGATAGAAGCCGCAGAGGTGAACACTACTTTGGTAAATATTGGATCGTTATTAAACAATTCAGCCATCACAGCTCTAATATTTGCAGAAGCAACAGTGACATTTTTACAACAGAACCAGGACTGGCTCTGAGACTGACAGCAGGTCCTGAGAGTATGTGACAGGTGAACTCTCGAAAGGTCTTACATCGAGTTCCAGGCTGAAGTGGAGAAAAAGGTCATGGCATTATTTTACTTAACAAAAAATCAAACATTACATCAAGCATCTGAAATATGTGAAGTGAAATGAGAACAATGTTCCAGAAAAACATGCATGTTTAAGGTTCAAACATAGGAATTAAGGGGGAAAAGGGGTAGAGCAAAAATGAGGTTTTATAAATACTATGGTTTTCCACTTCAGATTTATCTTGAAGACTCTCTGTTATGTAATAAATGCTCACTTTACCCTGCAGATGACCAAAGTGCAAATGTTAAACAGATAAATGGTAGAAGTCAGAGACAAAGTCTAAACTGTCCAAACTGTGACATGGACTGAATCCAAGACATAAATTACTAACAATTCAAGAGACGCATGTTTTTTGGGACAAGAAATAGTGACCATCAATATGTGCATGGATATACCCTAGAATACCTTAGTGAAATGAACATGAAAACATCATATAATATGGCAGTGGTCAGCAACTGGCCTGCCAGCATCAGTACCTGGCCCGGGCAGATGGTTTAACAAATCTGATCTTACATTATTAGCTTATCTTCACAAAAAACATTATAATTTCATATCGAGTTCAGAGCTTTTTTTCAAATTATTTTGCTAGAATTGAAAATTAACCTAAACTAATGTTTGGTTTGAAAAATAAAAAACACTGCTGTTGTCATGGAGAGAGCCAGGTTTCGGGATTAAAAGAACTACTTGCATGTGTTGGGCTCAAAGAAGGCTTAAAATTGAAATGATGTACAAATAAATATTAACGCATTTGTCTTGGTAACAAGCTGGTGATTAAAGACAACGTCCACATTGTTGTTCGATTGAGGCAGCAGATGTGGGTTTTCGTTTCTGACTGAAGACGGCACTTTGAGGCGCCAATATTCAATTGCTTTAAAAAAAAAATTGGCCCTCGACCACACTTACTTGCTGATCCCTGTCATATAGTTGTATGGAGTATGCAGTATGTTTTTCATTATCTCTTGTTCTCACAATAGCTCACAATGGTCACACTGAACATCTTTGGAGTTTCTGAAGGCTACACAGGTTCTCCAGCACACTCAACACGGAGGGGCGAGGTGAGGGATATTCAGCTGCAACATACAGCTAATAAATCAGTATTGCACTCACTGCGCCTTGAAACTGTTGTTCCTTGACTTTGCAGAAAGTGAGGTTCTTACACTACAAACACTGGAGATCACTCTTCCTTGCCTTTGTTATTTATTGTGGTGTATGTGGCGATTGTGGCCTAACCCCTGGCTGAAAATAGACTATTTCATTAATTAAAACCACTCCCTCCAATTGAATTGAACTTTTTATTAAGGTAGCAGGTCAACTTGATTAGTTCATTTAAATCTATAATACAATGCAATCCACAAACCTTTATTGATTCTAGACTTAAATACACAATCACTGTTTTTGTCTATAAAAGGATGACCATCAGGTGTTTTGCAACTGTCACTGGCATTTTCAACGTTTTCTGAGGACAGGGGAGCAGACACGCAACAAATGACCACAGGGCGGAACTGATCCCAGGTCACCAGCTCTACAATCCAAGCTATAACCACTACTACCGCAATTAAAATGATTAATATTGATTCTGTTCAGACCTGGTATCAATATCCATCCTCAGTGATCTAATCACAAATAGTGACAAGGACGACTGTTCATACCTGAGATAAGTCCTGGATGCGTCACCCCTGTGATTTAAATGCGATCAAATCCAGCTTCCCCACCTCTTAATTTTTTTGCAGGAACAAAATGTTGTCTTTAACAAGTCCGATTGTGTCTGCTGTCAGCATGTGTGTGTGTGTAAAAGCGAGTGACAGAAAGAGACTGGAGGAGCTCAAGTGAATCAAAGCTTCCCTCGCATTAATCAGTGTTAATATTGTGACCGTGGCTGCAGATAAATTATGCATGAAGATTGAATGGAGTGGAAGAAAAGCGGGGGAAAGTACCACTGGTCAGCGGATGTCAAGCTGAGGAAGTGGTGTCTGTGATCAGATCTTAAGAATGGAAAGTGTTCAGACTGGTACAAAGTGTTATCTGCTGGGTCTTAACGGGGGTCAACATTTTCCCATTCCATTGTGGAGGCCGATAATATAATCCACTGTCAGCATTTATGGGTGCATTCAAGAAACTCTGGGAGAAGATTAAGTCCAGTGTCACTAATGTCGCCTATAAACTGACTGTGCAGTTCAATACCATCTCAATGAGGAAACATATGGAACCACATAATTGGTGAACTAGTGGCTGAGCCTCACTGAAACAGGAATATGTTATTGACAAGAGGCTGGCTCCTTGACAAGAGAGACATTTTTTTTACTCATCTGCTAACCAACCAAAGAACAATCTCCAGTACTAGAGCTCCTGTACGAAAATAGAGAGGGGTGAAGTATGACAAATTGGACAAATTGAACAAGTTGGGACCCTACCAGCTCTGTCACCTGCCACCAAACAGCTAATGTTTCAGAAAGCTACAAAAACAGTAGGAGACAGCCTACGGAGACAGGTAGACTGAGAGCTTTTAGCCATCCGACAAGCATGAGAGTGGAAGCATACATGACACTTTCAGAGTGTGTAAACCCTGTGGGGATTAGGGATTAAAAAGCTTGACAGTGTAACCCCAGTGTCCCTGGACCTTTTTGCCACTCTACTGTACTCTAACATAGAGAAAGCTGTGACAGGCAAGGTTCCATTAAAGGGATTTTTTAACCCAGCTGGACTAAAACGTTGACCAATGCTGCTTTTCTTGCAAAGAACAGCAATTTTGCATAAAGTTTTCCTAAATTTCCATTTGAAAGACTGGTTTTTTTTTTATGTCACTCTCTCGCTCCCTTTACACTCAGACGTTGACATTTCTTTGAAGTTGCATGTCAGTGTCAACTGTGCTTGTGTCGGCGAGAGACATCTGGCTCGTCAAGGTCATTTATTCAACAACCTTCCTCATACAAATGGGGCGTGTCACCATGGCAACAAGTCTTGCTCCCTCTTAGTTAGGTCTGATTACCTCTCAGTATAGTTACTTCTCCCTCTCGCTCTCTCTCTCTCTCTCCATATGTCCAGTTGTCGAAAGATTTCAAACTGCCGCTAACACAGAAAATGCATGTGAATTTTGTTTGTGTGTTTCTATCAGCAATAGACAGAAATATTGACCAGTGGCAGCTCATCAATAAGTTCCCACCGGTTCCACACTGGGCCCCCATGGAGTAATATTATAATAGTTTAGTTTTAAATGAGCAAGGTAAATGTTATGAATGTGTTGAGTAAAACTGTATAATCTGCAGTAAAATTGTCAATTTAAAATGTCCTGTATTGTCCTAAGTTGCAGAGAGATGACGTACTTGCTGACATTGGCATGCCAGAGAGATTTGCAGGAGAAAGAGGGAGGGAGGGAGAGAGAGAAAAAAGAAGAAAGGAGGAGGAACAGAGAACAGAATGGGAGGGAGACAGAAATTCAGTCTAAAAAAAGGACAGTTTGGGAGGAGAAACCTGAAAGAAATGCTACGACAAGAAAGAGCTCGTAGCCTTTCTTACAGAGTCCAGGCCAGTGGGAAATTCTTAAAAGTGAGTTTTTGCAGTTTCCATTGTCGTACCTCAGTCATTCCCAGAGACTTTTTGTGTCACCAAAAAATGTGCTTAATTCTTAAAATAAGATTTATTTATGTAAATCTCGTAAATATCTGACTTACCTATTCAATATTCAAAATACTATTAAATCTTTAAGTCAATAATAGCAGCATAATATTAACAAAAATCAATATAGACAGATATTTTATGCACAAACGTAGTCTACTGTTGCAGTTTATACTTTTTTATAAGGATGGGAATCTGCATCGGTCAGTATCTCTATCCGACATTGGTCATAATCACTGGATTGGATATCGGACAGATAAAAATGTAAAATCCGATCCAATCCAAAGCAAAAGCACTTTAGCTGAGTCATGTTTGGGCTGTTTACTACAACAACATTTGTTACACAGTTGGAGAATTGGGTCTTTGAAATGACTCAGTGTGTTGTTAACAGCTTAATATGTTCATAAATGGTCTAAAACAGGGTTTACAAACTCAAATGACCTGGGAGCCACTGAGTGTCTAGTTTGGTCAGTAGGGGGCCGGTCATGTGGAAAAAAAAAGTCCAACTTTATGAGAAAAAGACATGATATTTCACAAATATTTCTTCAAAATAACTTTGTTTTGATACGGAATGATAATAATTCAAAATATCAACATATATATGATGAAAAATGAATCTATTATTATTATTATTATTATTATTATTATTATTATTATTATTAATAATAATAATAATAATAATAATAATTTTAAAACATACAGGAACAACTCATGATAACTTGATATTAAGTGGTTTGAGACCTGTAGTCTAAAATGAGTGTATTGGAATATCAGTATCGGTGGATAATCAAGTTTGTGATGTGATTGTCGGCCACAAAAAAGTGGTATCATCCCATTTGACAAACTGGGCTTAAACAGATTATTAACTTCTATACAAGTTTAATTTTGACGTAGAAGTTATGCCGTGTTGTGGAAAACAATATCATGTGTATAATAATTTCAGTAAATAGAGATGCAGCAGCAGGCTGTTTGGGCATCGACTTGTGATATATGGTTACATCACCTTTACAAACTGCACCCCCTCACCTGCTGCCACTGACTTAGGCTTTGAACTTTTTTTTCCCCAATTCTTTTTTTATACTGCATCAATTTGATCACATACATGCACCAACAATATAATAATGTGTACAACTAGTTCAATTCATTTCTTGAGTTAAACTCCCAGGTGCATTTTGAATTAAAGGTCAATTAAACCCGCTATATCTAAGTGACAGATTTCAGTACAGATGTTTTGCACTGTAATGTGGCCCTGACTTGGTGTGGATAGGTTTGCGAAAATTGATAGAGCTCTTAAGGCAGTTTAGAAAATGGAAGAAGTCTAAGAACAGATGGGAACACGAGAAAAAAACAAAAGCTAGAGACTAAAGAGAGAGGGCTAGGAAATGCATCATGTCTATGAGTGTCCTCACTAAGACAGCTGTACAAGAATCTGTGTGCGTGTGTGTGTATGTTTACGCCTGTTAAATGGCTGCAGGTTTTAAAAAGCCTTTTCTTTTTGAGGTCCACAGCAGGGGTAGTTTGTGTATTGTGTGTGTATTCAGTGATAGTACTCATATTTGTCGTGTGGTGTGGTTTGAAGTCGGTAATTTTAATGCTTTTTGACTTTATGCAGACGTGTACACTCAGTACTTTGATGTGTTTTTTTTGGCTGGATGGTTTGCACAGCATCCTGGTTTGGTGCAAAATAAACACCTTATCTGTAGCCTGACACACACACACACACGCACAAATATGAGCTCCAATAATAAGTCTAGTTTTCTGCCAAGTTGTTATCAGCTGATTGGCAGAGGAGCACATGAGAAAGGTGCCAGCTCGGCAGAGACAGACGGGACACACGTGACACATTAAATCACTGTTTAAAGCACAGACGGCTTTGACTTAAGTGTGTCACACAGGTGCACGGACACATCGAACCAGAGAAACTGTCAAGTCATGTCAGCTGAGTCTGCACACTCCACATGACACCATTTGAAAACACCTCAAAGTCCAAACTAAATGTTTCTAGGGAAACAATACAAATACTGGATTACTGGACAGGTTGCCAGTCTATCACAGGGCCACATAGAGACAAACAACCACCCATGCTCACACTCACGGTCAATTTAGAGTGTCCAATTTACCTAATCCCATATTGCATGTTTTTGAACTGTGGAAGGAAGCTGGAGAACACAGAGAAAACCCACGCACACACGGGTAGAACATGCAAACTCCATGCAGTAAGGCCCTTGTTCCGAACCCGGCTCTTCTTGCTGTTAACCACTACACCAACCCTGTGGCCCCAGTGTAACATCATTAAGTTGTACTGCAGGACAATGCGCTGAATTAACTCTAATCCCAACAGAGAAATGTAGAAATAATGCATATTACTTAAAAGACCCACACAAGAGGATTGACTCGAGCAAATAAGGGGGAAACACCGAGAAGTGAGTTAATCACCTGAAGCATCGCCACGTGAAAATGTGAGCAGAGTGCAGTCACACAGTCTCACCAGTAATTAGACTCATCCCCAGGAACAAGGCGCTCAGTGGAACTCCCCCGCAATTCACTTCATTACTGTGTTCCTACTAATACATCACACACTACTGCTTCTATTTTTGTATGTGATGTGGTCAAAGACAAACTGCCAACAATTACACATTTTTAACTGATGAGAGGTTTCATTGTGTCAGGACTGACAACTCCTGATTATTAATATACAGCATATAATGAACGACAACAAGTCTACTTAGTGGGGATTTTTCAGATTCAGTAACCGGAACAGAGAGTAGTTGTTTTTTATTTTGCAGAAATGGAACATACTATTTATTTATTTATTTGACCTTTATTTAAGTCAGTTGAGAAGCAATTCTCATTTACAATGACGACCTGGGCAAGACGCAGCACAACAAGGGGGCACACAAGCAGAGAAACATCAACGACAAACAACGTTAAACCATTCACAATAGTCACGTGTTGAATAAAAATGGTTCAAAGCGGGTGCAACAGTCGCCCTCACTAAATTTTTTTTTAGTTTTAGTGTCTGTTGCAGATGTTTCCAGTCAGCAGAAAACTGAAATGATGAACGACTGAAAGCAGTGCGGACTTTGGGGATGAGCAAGTTAATAAAGCTGCCGGAACAAAGACAGAAGAAGAAGAAAGAAAGTGGTGTTATGGATATTGAGCAATGAACATATTATATGAACAAATATCGTATCAGTGTATACTCGCTCTAAAACAAAACTGCTCGGTTATCGTTGTTCTGGTATGCGAAGGCCACTGTAGTTCTGTGGCGAGTATAGGAGTCACAGATTTGTTCCAGTCTATATTCTCACCATCAGATGCCACTAAATCTTACACACTGGAACTGAAGTAGAGCTGCAACTAACGACTATTTTCATAATCGATTAATCTGTCGATTATTTTCACAATCAAGTAATCATTTGGTCCATAACATGTCAGAAAACGTTCAAAAATGTTCAGAAATGTTTGTCAAACCCAGAAATGACGATGTTCTCAAATGTCTTGTTTTGCCCACAAACCAAAATGATTCACTTTTAATTATTTTTGTTGTTATATGGAGCAAATAAACGAAGAAAATATTCTGAAAACAATCAGTTTTAATCATGAAAAAAGTGTCAAACTGATTAATCGATTATCAAAATGACAATTGATTTAGTAATCGAATAAACAATCGATTCATCGAGTAATTGTTTCAGCTCTACTGATAAGCTGACTACTTTTATTCAGCCATCTAGAAGAAAGAAACATAACTCCACCTAGATTCCCATAGCAAAGAAATATAACATGAATATAATAACGTCAGACATAATCACTGTCTACCATGAATCATGCCTCCACACTCAAACATCACAAACTTCACTTTCAATGCAAAGAGACAATGACACCAAAAGGCTAAGCTATCATTTCAGTGCATTTAATGAATTTTACTGGTCTCATAGAATACTATTAATCAGTCTAGTCTATGCTCTGTTTTATCACTCTTTTTCTTTTTTTTCACCTCTCTCCTTGGTTTGTCCTTTTTAATTCTTTCCTTCCTTTTTTCCTTCCTTCCATCCTTCCTGATCTGATACTCCTGTTTCTCTGACACTCTCTGACAGGCCGGGACTAATTTGCACTAGACTTATCTAACGGGAACACGCAAAACTAATTAACATGAGATGAGGCGGCCTCGGTTATCATTTTACCATATGTACATACATCACACACACGCAGTCATATGCCCACACACACACACTGGATGAGACTCTCCAGGGAAAATAAGTAATGATGGGTAATAATTTAGAGAGGAAATGGGGAAAAAGGCCAAATATATATATAAAAAAGAAAAAGTGGAAATAGAGATAAATGGAATACTGTTCTGTTCAAACGTCTCAGGGCTCCACAAGCTTACATATATATATATACTGTATACATATATGTATGTGTGTATACATGTATGTGTATATATATATATATACACACACACATATACACATACACATATATACACACAGTATGTATATACAAATACATATAATCGATTGTATTTCATATTCCCTACAGGTTTATTTGTAATGTTACCTCTGACATGCTTCTGTGAGATATTGGCTGCTGAAAAGGCACGGTTGCTATGGTTGTTTATTAGAAGCATGTTTCCTCGACATTGATTTGCTGTCATACTGTCTTTGTTAGTTCACACTCCGAGATAATATGACTTTGGAGTGCTGTAGGGTTTGTCAGCCGCGAGGTCTTTAAAAAGTAATTAATCCAGTCGACACACCTGCTCTCAACTATACCATGATTCTTTTTTTTTTTCCCTTTCTTTTTTTCCTATAGTACCGTTTGAAGTAGCATGGGGTCATTAATATATAGATTTACCTCGACACACGTTGCCATTGTCTGGTTCATAACCTGCTCGGCAGCTGCAGCTGCCGATGGGAACCATCCACTCTCCATCTCCGTTGCAGTAAAGCTTTATGGGCACGTCCACCTCCTCAGCGTTGGGAATGCAGCTTCCTCTGGCGATGACTAATGAGGTGGATTCTGCTCCAGTCAGTGTCTGCACAAAAACAGCACATTTAAATGTTTATATGTTTTTTGACGACAGCTCTGATGCAATGCAGAAACACAGTGTTCCAAACAAGCGGTCCATACCTCTGGGAAGAACGCAAAGTTCTGCACGATGCTGGGGCATTTCTTGTAGAAAACTCTGACAGCCAGAAGGGACATGCAAGCACCCAGATCCTGGAAGGCCAAGTGAAAGCCTCTGCCTTTGGACAGTGGCCCAAAACTCCGCACTTCTGTGTTCACCTTCATTAGTCTCCCCCCAAAATCAACCTGGGAGAAACTCTCATCTGCTGCAATGGTGTCCACCTGGTAGAGACAAAGAGACAAGGACAGCAAATAACAACAACATTCCTGACAAGGTTCTTCTGCCCCTGTCCTTTATGGAATCTTCGTGTATTTTACATTCACTGAATAATGTTTGAGGCTCTTCTATAATACTAACTGCACTGTAACCGCATACCATTTCATTTTATATGGTGGAATTTAGTCTTAATTTGCTCCGTATCCCAATGAAGCCCAATGATGGCAGCAGGGGTGGCTGTTTGGAGAATTAAACAACCGCATAGGTGACTGAGCTACACCAAGCATAAAAACTGATCCAGCATATTGCTTCCGTCCCAGGAACATCATGAACCTGATGACTTTTAATGAGCTAGAAAATACAAACCCAGCCTCGGCTCTATGACAATTAATATTTCAGATTATCCACTGGGTTTATTTAGAAGCCAAAGTACTGGAACTTTATGACCCAAGATTAGAGATATTAGTTTTCAGGCGAGAGTGATATGTAATCATTATGCAAAATACTGCAGCACTTGGCATCACACATAGCATTATATGGTCCAATACTTATTGTGTTCCTTCTGCTATATAACATGTATAGTTTACAGTGAAAATACCTCGCAATCTACTGAAAATCAATCATTTTTGGTTGCTTTACCTTAAGAAAAGGTGCATTGGCCCAGTACTCCACCCCTTTGATGCCCTCTGACACAGTCCTGTCGGTCTCAAGGTAGTAGAGGTTGAAAGTCTCCTTGCAGGAGCCCAGGACACTGGGGATGGAGGCACAGTCACGCACAGTGAAGCGGATTTCCACGTAGATGCGCTGCGCCGCCCGCCGGTCGATATACGTCGTGAGGAGCCAGTTGTTCTGGCTAGGCTCAAACACATTGCACACCTGGTACGTCCTGATGGTGTTGAGGTTCTCATCATAGCCACTCACCTCCTCCCACTGGAGAAAGTGCATGTGCGAGGAAAGGGCAGGAGGTACAGATGAGTGGGGAGAGAGGAGGCTAAAATGATTAATGGGTTTACCAAGACCTGACACAAATTAAACTTTCTCACTCCCTTGCTCCTGTTTTGTCTCTCTCCTACTCCCCTCCCTCATTTAATTTTTTTTCCTCTCATCTACCTTGTTCTGTGCTGCACAGGGCCGGCCATTCATCACAATTAGAGCCACTCATCTCGACACACACACACACGCACATGACTTAACACAACGGATACTGGGTAGTTGCCAGCATCTAAAAACAACATTTACTGTGGCTGAAGAACACACTGTGTTTTTGCTTAATATTATTGTATAATTCCATTACTTTCTCACACGTGCTGCTGAATGTAGTGTGTCAACACGTCTGTGATCTACTGGAATACTTGTTTTTGTTGTCACCTTGCATCTGCAATTAGGATTTTGAGTGCACACAGCACAGTATTGCATACTGTACTTACTCCATTGGCAGGGAACGATATCCAGCCCAGCTCGGCTGTCGCCGTCCTCGTATCCATCACTGTCTCTGTGAGACAAAAAGAGAGACAGACAGGAGGAGAGAGGTGAACTGAGGGAACTGCAGGGGGAGGACAGGTGAGGTTTTTTATGAGTCAGCTCAGACACAGAGCTGTGGGCTGCTGCACAGTGATGCATGTCGTTCAAATTCATTAAATCCCCATTTTACACACTTTTCTGCATTGCCTCTCCTGTCTATGGTAGATTAGCAGCTACAAATAAACCAAGCCTGTTGTTATGCTAATACATTACATTACAAAAGTAAAGAAATATATACAAATTCAGTGCTAATAAAGTTAGATTGATGTCACTTTTAATTTGAATCTTACCATCACTTTTGTTCAGCCGTTGAGCTCATTATATATCACTCCTTTGTGAACATGTGACCAAATCTATGTACTACACAACATGCTAAATGCCCAGTTTAGCCTGGAAACGGTAAAAACATAAGAGCAAAGTGATGGCTGCTGGCCTGTAAGCATGTGTTAGCAGCATTAGCAGTTAGGAGAAAGCAGTTAGTAAACAGTTAGCAGCAGCAATGACATTAAGAGAAATTATACAACGGTTAGTTAGAAAGCGGTTAGTTCCGACCAGTCGCAAGCAAGTCACTCCATTGGACGACAGGCATTCCAGTGAGCGTAGTTAGTGTAGTATCAGTGCGCTTCACAGGTGTGCGTCATAATCAATAATTACCGCCTACACTGTTACACCTTGTTCAGGACTTTTCACTCACTCATGACACAGCATTGTCTCTCCTTGCTATGGTAGATTAGCTGCCACAAATAAACCAGGCCTCTTGTTATGCTAATACACTACATTACAAAAGTTAAAAAAATATGTAAGAATCCAGTGCTAATAAATTTAGATTGATGTCACTTTTAATTTTAACTTTACTATGACTTTTGTTCAGACTTTAAGCCCATTATCACTCCTTTGTGAACATATGACCAAATCTACGGACTACACAACATGCTAAATGCCGGTTTACCCTGGAAATGGTAAAAACATAAGAGCAAAGTGATGGCTGCTGGCCTGAAAGCATGTGTTAGCGGCATTAGCAGTTAGGAGAAAGCAGTCAGTAAACAGTTAGCAGCAGCAATGACATTAAGAGAAGTTGTTAGTTAGAAAACGGTTAGTTCCGACCAGTTGCATGTGAGTCACTCGACTGGACGAGAGGCATTCCAGTGAGCGCACTGGGACTCACTGGACTCACAGGTGTGCATCATAATCAATAATTACACCGACTGTCAGTCGTTATCAGCCTATACTGTTACACCTGGTTCAGGACAGATTCACTCACTCACGACACAGCAGACACACTGTGTGATTCAGGCATTAGAAAGTAAAGAGAAAGACAATTAAATTAAATTTGAATTAAATTATGAATGGTCGTCAGGAGAGGATGTGACATCAGCGAGGGAGATCAGGGCAGTGAGTGGACTCATCGTGATGACTTACAATGCGTCATGATCAACAAATAATAAACGGCCTGAACAAAAAAACATGTTCCATCTACTCTAGCAGATCTGAAAGTTCATGATAATGTTACGGGAGACACAATCAGAGCAGGGAACAATGAAGCGGTGAACCGTCAGATCAAAACATTAAATCACCAGATTCATACAAACTACCAAAACAACTCTCATCAAACACTTTTTATTTATAGTTGTGGAACTATTTTTGTTGGTGGAAGCTTCTAATTCAATTATAAAATAGAGTTTGTTGAATTGTTTGCATAAGAGCATCACACTCAATGTTTTCATCACGTTTTCAGCTTCTTAAATGTAAATATTTTCTTTTTTCTTTACTCCATTTGACAAAGAAACCATTAAAACGGAATCATTCTCATTTGTGGACAAAACAAGACATTTGAGAACATCGCCATTTCCAGGTTTGAGAAACACTGATCAACATTTTTCAACAGCCGCACGCTCGCATTCAGTGCACACTGCACGCCCCCCTGTGCGATATTGCTTAAGTGAAGTACAGCCAGGGTTAATGGTGCGTTCACACGGTGTCGACAGAAAGGGAGGAACAGGAGAAACATGTGTGATTATGACCTGGAAGAAGGGTTAGGCGATGGCTACAGATTTGGCACATGGTATGTGTGTGTATGTAATGTAACCATGCAATGGACTATGACTCCGGGGGGAGAGGGTGTACAGATTTAGTGTGGTCTAATGCTAATTATCATTAGCACACATCATTAGATTAAGCTTGTAGAAAAGACTCTGCTACAGTTTCATATACTGTATTTGTCCAGGTGTTCGACATCTTTGTTACCTTTGAACTGACAGAGCTGGTTTATCGTAACAGCTGAGATTCATTCACTTGATGAAGTAGTTAAGTTTAACTTGGCTTCAACGGTCTCAGCAAACACAACAGCGTGAGGCATCTCAGTGTTTTCTTTCACTTCACTGTATGAGATGGCAAACTTCACTTTGATTTAACACAAACCAAGCTTTCAGGCAAAAATATTTACCGTGAGAATGGATTTGCAGCCATCCTGCGCACAATTTGTTAACATCTTTTCCAGACAGGGATTATTGTTGGTGTCAGAAATCCCTGATATCGAAGGCTTAGAACTCGCCATTAGCCAAATGGATTTTCTTGATTGTACTCAGATGCTGGTAATTACGGTTTAAATGATTCGCCTCAAGGCAGCATTAAAAACAAAATTAACAGTTAGCAACAAAAAAAAAGCATTTAGAAAAGAAAATTTTATGAAATTGGGGGAACAAGGAAGGAGGCACTGGGCATGGAATTAAAGCCACTAACCTCTGTATTCTGTAATCACCAACACTGGCACTAATCCTCCCATCAAACTTCTTCTCTTTCCTTGGTTTGCAAGAGTTCTCGTCAGGTTATTTGTCTATAAACAGTTGATTTTGCACAACTTTTAGACTGCTCCTTCACATTAATGGCGACAACTGAGAAGAGCAAATGTGTGCACAATATAATGTTTCAGACTATTTTTACTGCCATTTCTGTGACCCCTAAAGTTGATTTTGTGCAGGTAAACCAGACATGTACAGGTGTAACACCTTTCTGTGTGGAGTTTGCATGTTCTCGTCATGTGTGCGGGGGTTTTCTCTGGGTTCTCGTTTCCTTCCAACATCTAAAAATATGAAGATTTGGGGATTAGGCAAACTGGACACTCTAAATCAGTGGTTACCAACATGGTGCCCATGAGCATGTGGTTGCCTGTGGGCAGCCAATAAGGTGGCTGCACAGTTTTAATGGCTGACGAAGATTTGACCTGACTAAGACAGAGTGCATGTGTGTTTGTGTGTAAAGAGAGAGAGACAGTTTAATAAAACAAAAATATCATTGATGTCGTTTATAAAAACTGTGATAAACTGGAAACATAAATCTCAATTAAAAGGCCAGCATGCGACCCATCCGTGGGTCCTGACCATGACTCTGGGAATGACTGGTTCACATTGTGTTCAAAACTTAACATATAAAGAGAACTCTTCATCAATGGCCATTTCCACAAATTTGCATCCGACCTTCATTAGTTTCTTACTGGTGTGACTTAACCAACTGTAATCTAAAATAAGCAGGCTCACCAGTTCCTGCAAAACACCATTAGTTAACATAAATATAAGTTTAATTCAACACGGGGGGAAAGTATCGGCATTAAATGGACGCTGCGATGTGAATTCGTGCAGGGAGCACTCGGCTGATCCGTGCGGCACAACTCAAATCACGTCCTCACCTGAACCTATGCAGCGAAATCTCTCATCGCCTACTAACGTGATACATTGATTGAATCCCAGCTGGGTGACACAATGACACAGTGAAGTACATCTGAAAGCTAATTATATCCCCTCTCTCTCTCCGATGGCAACAAAGGTACGTGAAAGCTGAGACGTATACACCGATATGACAAGCGCAACAAAGCGATTCAATGGCAAAGTCCCAGATGGTGACATCCATTGTAAAACATGTCACTTTCTATTATAGATCCCGCTGTGTTAATGATGAAATATTTTTATGTCTGCTGCCCTAAGAACTATTTTCAGCATCTTTCTGTTTGGTATGTACAAAGCTTGATGGACTGAGAAATTGGAAAATAGGACTATTTTTTTTAATGGGATTAGCAGAAAACATCATGTTATTGATTACAAATAGGGATAATGAAGAGACATGATAAAAAAAAATAAAAGAATATCCCCAACACTTATTAAAAGAAATAAAAATAACACTTTACGTCACAATTATCCTGACCATATTGTGATTAATGATATTATTGTGATGAAAGAAAAAAATTTGTTTTAATATACATTTGTTATTCTTAAATTCTTAATTAAATAAAAAAATAAGTAATAAGGAATGATGCAGCAATATTTTTAAGTCACTCACAGGAAAGATTGACATTTTTCTTCATTCACAATTAACACGATGATAGAAATTCACAACCATTAACATATTGCATATGCTTTTAATCTTAATGAGCAATAAGATTGTATATTGTCCCAACACCATTTCATCTTCTTTGTCATAATTTAATTTAAAGTATAAACTGCTTTTGCTCCCTGCAGTCGGAGAGGCAATAATTTAATCCAAAATAGTGTTTGAACCACAGCAAAGAGCTACAAAAACATAATTTCCCCATTTTTGTTTCAGGTTTGTGGGTCTATTACCGACGCTGGCCCAGTTCTGCAGCATGAAATGTCGCCCCGCGCTCCCTTTAGTGTACTTTAATGACCATCATTTTTGCTCAACACTGTAACCGTAACTCTGCCGTTTTACTCGCCCCTGGACTGGAGCGACTGTATGCAAAATTAACAACGACGCGGTGCATCCAGCGGACAGGCGGGGACACTTGAGGCCAGTGTAAGTTATGTGACATGCTGACAACACAGACCTGAACACGGAGCCCCGCGTAATAAAACATTGGCGAGAAGGTACGGCGACATCACACCGCGAGGCAGCCGCAGGCAAACCACTTCCTCCCCCCCTTCCCCCAATTCTTAACATGTTCTCCTCTTGTACTCTTTCATTCTGTCACCCTGCCTCTCATTATCTGCTCTCTTCCTCCTCACACCTTCCCCACCTTCAGTCTACCTCTTCTTCTTTTATCTCCCCACCCCCAAACACACACATACACACCTTAGGAGCTTCTTTTTTGTCAGCGTTCTGGCCTAATTACAGCAGAACACCATTTTTCAGCACACCTTTGGGAGCGAAGGTCTTTTGGGGAAATGAAATGCTTGTCGTGCAAAAAAAAAAAAAAAATGAAAGCCAACCGTCATAATCTTGGACCAAAGCTTATTCACGGTGACAACTGTCACTTCCTCATTTGTAGCTTCTGTAAATGTAGTGCCATGTTGCCAACACTGACTTTCAAACAGAAAATGGACCGAGTTTATTTCCATCTTGCATATTTTTCCTCCTCGCAAGTCTTTGAAGTTTGGGTAAAAGGAAGCAAAAAGAAAAATGGAAATAAATTCAAAGTTGAGTTGGTAGAGGAGGTGTTGGCATAGCTCATGTAGATTCACGTGTTATACCTTCCAGCGTAGTCTTGCAAGAATGAATTTGATCTAGGGCTTGGCATAAAAAATAATAATGATGAAAAAAAAGGGAACAATGGCTGAGCAGTTTCATCCACCTACTTTGAAACTGGTCGTTTAAGGCATACGCTTATTCTCAGGCAAGTCTACAACACAACATAAAATAAACTTGGCTGTTAATTTTTTGTTTATTGAAAATTGATTGCACCATCATAGCCAGGACCTCTTGGGAAACCTCAGTGATTCATCATTTCATGTTATTAAATCTCTTCCATGGTGTAGGAAGAGCAATATGCACGTGAACCACACAAAAAACATGAAGGCCAACGTGTTTTTAATAAACTCGGCTTCAAAATGTTCTATTTAATACAATTAAATACATTTTAAGAATGCAACTCTACTGGATAATCTGTAAAAACGCTACACGTTGTAGACGACAGTGACTGTAAACAGTTTTGGCTGAAAAATGCGATAAACAAGAATTTTTCGGTCAAAACATATTTTTTATTATTATTATTATTATTATTATTTTTTTTATTTTTTTTTTTAATAAACAGCGCTCCTCCTAATTAAATTCTTCCCATTTCTGGGAAGAAAAAACACGGGCAAACCATATCTGCAAACATACATTCTCAGTTTTCATGGTAAAAAAAGTGTAATCAGAAGAAAAGCAGACGTGTAGCCGAGGGTCCGGTATAATTAACAGCACACACCTCTCTGTGCATAACAGGGTATACTCTCCGATCTGCTAATTACTTCTGACATATTGGAGGCTGTGATCCCGACGTGCCCACCTCCCCCGCAGTTGTGCACCTCCTAAACCAGTGCGGCACCACTAAAGAAAGAAAAAAATAAAAGCTCTTTTATGGCAGAGGAAACAACAGGTAAATCTGGACGCTTTAATGGCAGTCAAACAGGCTGTTAAAGCATCGTTGCGGCCCACGAGAGAGAAATAAAAGGGTCTCCATCACAGATGCGGAATTGGAAGTAATTTTTACTGTTTTGATGGGTGAGTGTGATGTGTAGCAGTGGTTAAACCCCAAAGTGTAGCTGCAGCTTCTTATCCTAATTAACCAGTGTGCTTAAACCAGATTAACCATTGCGTTTAAACCTCGTCATGGTCAAAGGCTGTCGTAATATGCCAGTTAATGATTGTGTGTTTGCATGTATGTTGTGCTCTCACTCTTCTATCTCCATCTCTTTCCCCTAGTCGCCACTTTTTCTTTCCCTCCTTTTGCTAGCTATCCTCTCTAGGGCTATGCCTTTTTTCGTGATCCAGTAAGAACCTAGGGCTTTTCTGCATGGAGTATGCATGTTCCCCCTGGGTTCTCTGGTTTCCTCTCAGTCTAAAAACATGCAGATTTGGTGATCAGGCAAACTGGACACTCTAAATTGATCATGTGGAGGATACAGTGGTAGAAGATGAGTGAGTGAACTCACATCTGTTCATCTTCAGAGTATACACCCTTGAAGTGCAGCAGACCATCTGAAGTAATTACCACATGGTCCAGCAGAGGGTGCTCGGGCTTGGATCCACAATGTGAAGTGCTGTTGTGAAAATGGCGGACACAAGCTAATTTTGTGTGTCTGCTGACTCACTTATTAGCTTAGCTGTTAGCGCCACCCAAGAGAAGCCGCAGGAGAATTGGCATCACACGGGCAAAGACTCTTCAACGTAATCATGTTAGTGTTAGTGTGCGAGGAGGTTGTTTATCCAAATATCTTAAGAAGAAATAACGTGTCACATAAAAATTTGTTAGAACTTTTATATTATATAGATATTTTGGGAAAAGTGACAGTCTTACTCCTCTTGTCATTTTGTCTTTTCACCCCAACCAGCCAAGGCAGATGGTTTTCACATGTCTGGGTCTGTTTTTTTCAGATTTCTACTTTCTTCTATTAAAATGTTTTCTTTTTTTTTCCTTTGTTAACTGATGAGCTGCTCTTTCTTGCAAAGTATTGCAAGGTCTTGGCCTTACTATGTTAAGTGAGACAATGTGTACGTCATGAGTTGGCACGAAGCAAATCCACTAGATTTGATTTGATGCGCGTGCGCGTGTGTGTCTATTAGAACGGAAGTAAACCTGGGAGCACTCCTTGTTAAGGAAGCCACATATGTGCAGCCACACACATAATCAGCACACTAAAAAGCCTCCTGGAGTGAAAGACGTCATACAGCTTTGCTGAGAATAAATGGTTAAAATAAAAATCTGCTGTTAGGGTGGAATGACACATCATGGACATGTCACGGAAGGACAGATCAGTCAAGAGCACAGACACCCAGGTGCAGATGTGTGTCAGAGCAAATCAAATACAGTATATGTAGGACACACACACACACACACACTCTGCAGGAACTCATGCAGAGAACCTTTTCATTTAAAACAACCTCCTAACCTCAAATCAATTTTGGAGACAATTATCAGGCAGGGCAACCTGCTCTGAAAATCTAAGAAAGAAAAAAATGCTCCACACAGAAACGTGGGCGAACATTTGCTCGTTCACAGGAAACAATTTAATTAAACTTAAACACCGTGGCTTAGGCTATAGGAGGACAAGAATGAAAGCAACTGTATCTTCATTTAGTGGTGGAGAAAGCAAGAGTATGCTATGAAAATACATCATAAGAAAGGGAAAGTCCTGCTTTTAAAATGTTTACTGTAGTGCATGAAATTGTAGAAGAATAATATGTATACTGTTCAACAAAGAACTGAAAGTACTTTTGCGCATAACTGCTACTTTCAGTGTGTTGTTTGCACAGTTAATGATGTAATGAGAAATATATTAACATACATTACAATAACATGGACACATACTTCTAACTAGTACCTTTATGTATACTGCTGTCATTTTTTATTCAAAATTCAATATTATTTTAAATGTGGGGTGTTAAGCTCATGTTTGAGAAATGTATGCAAGCTGCAGTCTCCACTATTTTACGGTTTCCTACCATAGAGATCCTGTTTGGGGACCTGTACAAAACAAGTGACATTGGCAAAGGCAGGTGCAGCAGCGACAGCACCTTGGAGATGTGCATTAAATACCTGCATCTCTGTAGACTGGCTCTTAAATATCTGTGTGTGGCAGGAAAGTTTGTTTGCTCTCATGTGTGGGTAATCCAAATTATATCTATCCAAACCTAATCGATCCAAATTAGGTTGACAGAAATTACGTTTGGCCATATCTGCCTCAACTTTGATGTAGGGCTACAACAATTAATTGATTGTTAATCAATAACTATATTCATCGGTTTTAACGTTGTTGGTTTTTTTTATAAATAATTCGTTTTCAGGTTTTTCAGCTTCTTAAATGTGAATATTTTCTGGTTTCAAATACAACATTAAAACTGAATAATTTCGGACACTTGTGAACATCATCATTTAAAGGTTTGGCAAACAACATTTTGAACAAATAAGTCGAGATAATATTCATGCAACATCAACCTCCTGTTGTCAGTGATTTCCCATCAGTGAGTGTTTATTCCATCCTACTCATTAACACTAACACACATTACGGAACGTTATGAATTTGTGACAGCCCTATACAGTGCACTCCTCATGAGTGAATATAGCTATATTCCACCACTGTATTTATTGATGACAAGTTTCTGTGTCCTGCGCCAGAGTTAGTATTATACTTGTATGTCTCAACACCTCTCTGATCTGCACACACTCCCCTTCAGCCACATTTAGCTGCATATGCAGTTCAAATTCTCACCCAATAATTTCCACATTCAAAATCCATCTGAAGTAACGGCTAATGGGCTGACCCTGTTGTCTTAAAAGAGTCGGCTCAGCAGTTTAACAAACACACTGTATCAGCAAAAGTTAGACATAACCATATAACGGCAGTAAATTTACATGCGATGCAGATGCCGCGGACAAATCTTTGACAGAAACATCATGTCATAAATTAAGAAGACAGATTGCCATGAAGGGATCTTACTCTGGGAACACACGTGTATACTGTGTTAGATCTGCACGATCTTGGATTACTTGTTGTCAATATGGATGACCTCAAACCTGGCAGAATGCAGCTAATTTACTGTAACGATAGAGCAAGTTTTATTCATCTGCTGGCTGTAATTTACAGTACATGTTTTTTTCTCTGTAAAAGGAAAAAAAAAAAGATTGAATCAACAAAACATGGAAGTCTCACAGGCTGACGGGAATAATAAAATAATAGAAGTTAGGTCAAACTCAAGTGGCTGGATCTGTGAATGAAACATTTTCATTGTTATTTACATAAACCGCTATATTTTTCAATGACACTTTCATCCCTTTGACGACTCAATTAAATGCGAGAGCACAAATTGAAGCCTCCAACAATAACTGAACCATGAAAGAACTATGAGTCAGTATATTATCTGTCAGTCGGTCGCTCATCCTCTTTAACCTTCTAATTAATTTGCTTCTTGACTGCTCCGACCCTGTGTGCAACACAAAATATACTGGACACATGAGGTCCTTAATCCTTATTTGCTCTCACACATTTTGCACGTCTAGTTCCGGCCACTTGCAGCCTGACAGTACGTTGAAAAGCCAAGAAACTAAGCTATCAGTGAAATGTTTTGACAAATTAAGACGTGTTGTTAATATCAAGCCTACTCTCCATTGAGAGTTGACATGTGACAAAAGCTGCAGGTCAAGACGTAGAAACAGCGACGCCTTTCTTCTATTTTTGTCACTTTAAACAAAAGGTGAAGCTCTTGTCACTGTGTGTTCACATGATTGCAACATCTTGATAATTAAATGTCAAATTTCCATGTTGGGTCTCTGAATTGTTCATTCTTAATTTTTACTTTTGCCTGTTTCCTAGCAGCTAAAATGATCCCCCTCCTTTATATTATATTATATTATACTCCTTAAACCGACGAAGACGAAGGAGAAAGCAGCAGACAGGATAAGAAAGAAAAAAGAAAAAAGGAAAAAAGAAAGAAGGAAAAAGCTGTTGGATGAATCCTCCTCTGTGAAGACAGTAAGCTAGGTTAGCCTAGCATTAGCAACGTTATGCTTCCCACAAGCTGACAAAAGGGTTATGTGATACCTGCTATTTTACATGACTATGACCTAAAGTTTGTAGTAGTAGTACTGTAGTAGTTTTAAAACATCTATATCTATGGAATCTTTATCAGATATTGTACAATTTGACTATGTGAGAGCCACCGTAGCTCCTGGACAAGTTTGGGAAAGGGAGGGCGGTAAGCTAGAGAGACGTCCGTTTGTCGCAACCTGCAGTATTACCATTACATAGCAGTATATATTACACAGTGAGACTCTGAAGTATCCCAGGTCTCACCTACTGTCAGCTCAACTCTTATTTATGCACATTTAAACTCCTTATACCAGGCGAGGTAATTCAAGAACCACTACCTCTGCACAAACAGAGACTATGGCCCACAGATCATTGTGAACTGAAAAGTCCAGGTCATCAAGATGCAATAGCTTAGTGGTAAAGTAAAACACTCGAGTAAGAAACTCCTTTAATAATCTAACTTTAGAAAGTTAATGTTACTTGTCTTCTATCCATAGTTTCATTGCACCACTGACCCTGTGTTTTTATGTACATGACAATAAACTTCTTATATATAGCCTCCACTACTCACTAGTTTTTCTTTTAGTAGTAACATGAATAAATCAAATTCATGTATGATAAATAAATGTGATTTGTGAGATGTACATGTGGTCATGAGACATTCATTACTGTCAGGGTTATATTTTAAACTGAACAGTACCAATAATAATGGATTTGATTCAAGCTGCACTCATATTCAATATTGTTTTATCAATCGTGGATCAAATGCAGGGTAAAGTGAAGACAGATGGACTTGCAGAGAATCACCACTCGACTCCTCAGCTATGGCAACTGTGATCGCATGTTAACTGTACAATGTTTTAGGTCACTCCCACTTTAAAAGGGTAATTAAACGTCAGATTTGCCCCCTTTCCACAGGAACTTTTCTCATTTACCCGGGACTTAGAAAAACCTTGGCGTGTTTAGTGGCAGATATCGAAAGTGTAAGTTATCTTGAAAAAAATGGCAGAAGCACTTTAATGATCATTTGTTGACAATAATAAACATTTTTTGACAATTCTACAGCCATAAAATTAAAATAAACCCAAGCGGCCTGAATATCATGAGGGTTTTAAAAGGGTTAAGCCAGTGTGGCTGTAACCCACCTTTAAAAAGGACCGTCATAAGAAGACAAAGAACTTTGTACGTATGGCAAGTGGATGGACGACCAGGTCCAGGCTCTTTTGAGCTTATTTGCTGAGGATGAAGTTCAGCGGGACTTTGATTCCACGACACAAAACAACCAAGTGCATATCCGAATGTGGTAATAAAGTTCCTGGAAAGAAGGAACGCTTTAAATATAAACAAAACTAATGAATGCTAATTGTATCTCTGTATCTCCAATTTGTAGTGGAATAGATACTGAATGTTGTGTCAAAAATCAATCAAGTCTGCATTAACCCAGCAGCAAAGAAGAATGGAGAGAGAACCAACAATGAGTTGGGTTCAGATAATTAGGGAGCAGAATCCCAGAAACCATGGTTTTCATTGCAATTGTGTCCACAAATGAGTGAAGTCGAACAACAACAAGATCTTTAGGATCATACGTGTGACCAGAGTAACCAATGCCTCGAGGTATCGAGTTGTTTTTGTTATTGCCCGACACGTCTTTGTTGTGAATGGAAGCCGAGAGAGGCTCAGGACCGCTGTGTCAAAAAACAACAACTGAGCTGTCACACATGAGCACTTATCTGTGTCACAGTTTCTCATTGAGCAAGCATCACACACACACACACACCTCAGACATTCTGGTCCCTGTCTTTGTATCTCACTCCGTCTTTTCCTGTAAGCCTCTGTGATTTCATCGCTCCTGTCATTCCTCCCTCACATCCTTTGTTAACAGCCATGACCTAGAAAATTTGTGGTGTCATGATTTCACTTGATGAAGGAGGTCGCGTTTGTCACCGCTGTAAAAAGTAAAAATCAATGTCCTTCACAAACTCTCACTCAGCTCTGCAGAAACTGACAAAAAAAAAAAAACGACCTGTTCAGTTTCTCTACAATTTGACTCAACAAAATGTCACAATATAACTGGACATAATGTAGTACAGTTTGATGACTATATCCATAAGTAATATTATGTGTTGGGATAATTCAACACAACACAGTAAAAACCGGCATGACCTGTCAACACAACACAGCGTCTTTTAAAGAAGACAGGCAGGTTTGTGGCTATAAACCATGGAAGATGTATTGTGCTTCTCCACAGTATGATTGCTTGTCACGGCGGAGGCTCGTCACTATAAATATCACCGCAACATACTGAGGGTTTTAGACGACGACATGCTAGTCGCTGTGAGACAAATAAAGAAATAAATAATTGATTGTCTTTGGGAAAGTAGGAATGGCACTGATGAAGCCTGACTCCCTCTCTCTCCCTCTCTCTCTCTCTCTCTCGCTGCAGGAAAAAGTTAACATGACACTGCCACAAAAAGACACACATACACAGAAGAGCATTCATTCTGTCACTACGGCAAGAATCCTTGAGCCTTTGTGATTTACACGAGACGAGCATGACTTTTGTTTTAAACGCAGAGCAACAACTGCATGGAGGCCACATTAGACCTCATTACACGCCGGATCATTTGCTGAAGTGGACATTCCGTGTGTTAAAAAGATGGCTACAGAGGGACATTAGCAGGCACCGGCGGGGGATGGTTTAGCTTACGTAGGCACAAATTAAAGGTAATTTGTGTTTATTGATAAACATACGATGAATGGGAACCTGTTGTTTAATGGGAGTATGAGGAAATGAAATCTTAATCCAAGGAGAGTGCGTTTGTTGTAGGTGTTTTCACTTCAACGCGTTACTTTAGGTCTGACACTAGGGGCTTTTTTAACATTTGCACAACCTGAATTCCCCCTTAAATACTTTATGCATGCCGCTGTGAAACAAGAGCATATAAAGTCATCTTTATTTCCCTATATGTGACATATAAAATATATATATGATATGAGTGTAATTGCAGTAATTGTGTGTTGTGCCGATCAGTGACTTGCATGCAAATGTGCCCCTGAATAGTTATTTTTGAGTACTGCTTGAGTAGACATGGTGCACTTGGATGCACATACAGTATCTGCGCGTCAGCTCAGTGCATGGAAGCCAAGTGAGATGGAAACTCATACTGTAATGATTTTGGGACAGTTTTATTACTGCTTGAGTTGGAAGTTTGGGAGTTTTATATTTATTATTTATTCCCCTATAATACTCTGAAACGTTACTGTAGTAAGGAGAGACACACGCTTCTTTATGGTTTAACCAATAGCAGCTAAGATATCCTGACATTAGGGACCTTCATTTTCCCCTTTCAAATCTAAACATTTGATAATAAGAGTATCTTTAGTAGATGTTTTAAATCATAAACTGGTTTATAAATAAACCTATTCTGTATAAAATCTGTTTTCCAAAAGAAATGATTTCTTGCTTGTCTGATAATGACACAATCTTGAACAGATACATTTAATCAATTAATTAAAGAGGCTTTTTTTTGACAGAAAATAATCAGAGAGAGAATTTCCAGCTGGTTACTGGCAATACGTATAACTATAAATCTACATTAAGATATGCAAACAAATTGACATAATGGACATTTCCTTTTATTGTTAAAAAATTTCGAAGCATGCCGTGACTGATCAACTAAATAATCGATAATTCAAAAGGTTTCAGATTTAATCTTTAGTCTTTATTGACTTGTGGTAATGCACGTCAAGTGAACTTGTACTAGTTTGATTGTAAAATGTGCTAAAGATAGACAACTTCAGCACTCATGAAACTAACAGACTCCTAATCACTGCGCTACAAAAATCCACTGGGGCTTAAACAACATCAAGAGATTCCCTTTGTCTTTACTGTGTAGATCTCTGAGCTGCCGAGTGGGAATCAAAATCAGAAGAGCAACGCAAACGTCACACTGAAATATTAAATATCAAGGCAAATATCATCTCAAAACCGCGACAACAAAGCCTCAATCCTCATAGCAACTTTCATCAAATAAATCTGATGTAAATACTTTTCATATCTGGTAAATTGTCTGTATTTATGTAGCTATTTATACCCATTCACAGAAGCAACGTGGGGTTAACATCGGTATGTAGACTAGGGGAGCCAAGAATTAAACCCTCAACCTTCCAGTTGAAAGACGACTGCCCGTTCCGCTGACCCACTGTAACCTCGGTCAGAGTTGACTTTGAATTTTTATATGTTCATTTGAATACCCACAGGAGTTACGGTCAATCAAAGTGGGATGTTAATTTAATCTGACATGGAACTTGCGATCAGAAAAGGCCCGATTGAAAAAAGGGTTGGTCGTAGCTCAGTAGTGCAAAAACTCATCTGAAAAGAAATAGGCCACAGTGTGTTATATTGTGTGTCTCAGTACATTGATGCCACATCAAGAAAAAGCTCATCCTGTTCAAAAAGAACACACCCACACACAGCATTACAGCATGAGTGTACAGAGAAGAAAAAATACGCACTGGAAAAACACTCGTTCTCTGCTTATCTAAAGCAAACTTTACATGAAGAGATTCCATTTTTTACAAAGTAATGGAGCTTTATTAATTCCACAATATACTTGAAAAATGTAATAATTTGTGTCTGTATTTGTATTTTAACCTTATACAAACAATGTTCCCTGACTAGTTTCCCTTCATTGCCAGTGAAGTGTTGCCTATAGAGTCTATAGTAGCGGCCACTTAACACAGAGCAGAAACACGGCCCCAAAAAAGTTGTGATGTGTACAGGTAAAACAAAAATCAGCGAGCTGTCATGCAGGCGAAATAGACCTGTCACATCTCATTCACAGGATGGCGCTCCTGTCAAGAGTCTGACCCATACACAGTGTACTTTATATCAAGATGGAGGACATGACAGCTCTCAAACGTGAAGGCAATTCATTTTGATCACCCCCTGGTGGCTGAGTGCTGAATGCAGCATGTCATGACCTGCCCCCTCCATGTTAAAATACTTACTTTTCTGTTTATAGCGGCACTGCTATAGTCTCACGGTGCGTTTTACCAATGGCTGCGAAATGTATATGCAACATTTGTTATGTGAGACGTGAATGATGTGCAACATTCCATTGTTGTGACTGTTGTGAATCGGTGTTGGTTTCTTTTATACTGTTTGTGTTACTGTAACACACAGCACCAGCATTTCCCTATGGGGGATAATGAAGTATGTTGCATCCTATTGCAGCATATCCTATCATATATTGACAGGTTTGGTTTTGACAAAGTTACTTCAACAGGGTGAGGTGTCATAACTGAAATACGAGACAGACTTTGCTAATGTGTGCATTGGCAGGATCTCCATACTCCTACAACTCTGGCTTCCACTGACAAGGGTCTCCTCAGGTTCAGGTCTCTGAGTGTAAATCTAGAAGAAAGTTTAATGATTACACAACACTTAACCCAGGCAGGAGCCAGAACTCCACTAAGAGGCAGTGCTCTCCGCAAGTTGTGGCGTTTCTTTCCATTATACAGTTGTAGCTCAGCTTGACGCCACGCAGTTTGGGTCGTTTTCCATTACTATAGTAGCGTCTCAACGCGGGCAGACTCGTCATACCACGGCTGCAGGAAAACGCAGTTATTTTCGGAGTATTGACTCTTTAGAATCAGTTAATTAACGTGGTCAATTCAGGACTTCCTGCATCACCGGAGCCACTGAACTGAAATACGGCTGAACGGGTTGTGATTCAATCGCCGTCTTTCAGCAGTGCTGTTGCTAAATACACTAGACATTTAGAAATGTCCTTGCTAAATGTTGGGAATTTACACACATTTTTGGGATTTTTTACATATTTTTAACTGATCTACAGTTTGGCATTGTTCTGTTTGATTCCTGTGTCTGACGTTGCGCTCATGGCTCTTCCAGTGATTATGCTCTCTGTCACATTTTAGTAACGGCTCAGCTCGCTTGGTTCCTCGCCAGAGCAGGTGCTAAAAAAGCATCAGGTACTATCCTTAATGGAATAGCAAAAAGAAAACACAAGCAGAGTCAAGCTGTGCCATGTTAAAACTGTATAGTGGGAAACTAAATTGAGAGGTGAGACAAGCTGGGTCTACATCTTCAAAGATTCAGTAAAAGAAAATTCACATTTATCTGCATGTCCACCCACTGCTGTAAAGCGGGTATTGGGAATTAGATCACCAAGATAAGCAGGGGCTGAATCCAAAGTTTGTGTCAATAAGGTGCAAAAATAACTGTTGGTGTATGGCGGTGTTCTGTTGCTGCTTCCCTTAATTTACATGTATTGTCCTAATATTCATTTGATGCAGGAACTCGAATGAAGTGGAATGTCCACACATACCTCCGCTCCACCACTGTGAGGAGGCCGAGAGAGTTGTTCCCGAGGAAGAGGATCATTATCTGGAGTACGGCCGTATATGTTTGTTAACTAATGGGCATCGGCGGTGGGTGGCACCGAGCATGAGGGAGAGAGAGAGAAATGGGAGGAAACATAGGCTCATCCATCTGTATGGTGAGCTGGGTTAAGGCTAAGGTTGAGATTAATATGCAGAAAATACCAGCACTCCAACAGCTGACAACTACACGGTGTATTCTTTCCGTGGGAACTATGGGCTTGCAGACGAGATGGAAGAAGTCAGAAAATATTTGACTTTATTAAGGATCTGTTGACTAAAAAGACCCTTCGAAGATGCACGAAGTCCAAGAAGAATATCAGAGACGGCAGACATATTGTTGATTTCCAGTGGGAACAAGCAGAGGAGAAAATCACAAGTCAAAGTCATTTGAACATGAATATGTCATTTACTTGAGTGACGCTGTCCATCAATAACCCCTTCAAGCAAAGTATACTACGAAACTCATGTTCTACTTTTGATATAATAGCCCTCCTGTACGCACTTAACAGACGCAATAAAGAGTCAAGAGACTCAAGTTTTAAAAATTGCCCTGTCAGCAGATTTCCCCTTGGCACAACACAGCTTGTTTGATCATCTAATTTGTATTCTATTAAAGCAGACCATTAGTCACAGATCTGTTTATCACATGTCAGCACATGTCTCCACTTGTCTCCCAGGGGACAGTTAGACAAGGACAGGGTGGAAGAGGGAGGAAAAAGGAGAGAGATGTCAGCGGACCAACATGCCACCACGTCCCCGCTGCACGTCCCCTGACAGCGAGTCAATCTGGTGACACATGTTCTGCTGCATCTCGCCTGGAATACGTCCGCTAGCCCGGTGAGACACCTTATGCTGTGTCAGAATGTCCTGCATGGAACGGAGACACATGCTCGCACAGTATGAAGTTTGGCCAGGTCAGCGTGGCTGCTCGCATACTGTAGAGTTAAGGTGGAGTGGCAGAAACCTATGCAGGCTTGGTTGCCGTGTGTTTCTGCTACGGCAAAGAACGGCAATAACGCAAAGAGAAATGTAATATTTATCAACAGGAAGACGCCACATTTCACCCATTGCAATTACTCCAAACATCGCAACATGGAGGGACAGTTATTCACTTATTTGAGAATAACAATAAATAACAATAACAATAATCCCCTGAAGGGATTGCCAGTGTGTCACAATGCCAACATGCACAGATGAACAACCATTCACACCGACAGTCCACTAGATTCTCCAATCTAAGACTTTGGACTAATGGAAGAAGCTTAAAGGAAAAACACGTACACTATGAGAAGAACATGCAAACTCCACAAAGTAAGGCCCCTCGCTCAAACTAGGATTCTAACCAGTGAAATTCATGCATACCGTGTGACCCACAGAAGAACACAATAATGATATAACATATGTACAATCAACAGCTACGGGGTATTATTTAAACCATTATGTCTAAAGTCATCAGAAACTATCGCTTTATAACATTAAATGTGATTTTTTAAGGCCCAAACAGTGGAATTGGAAATGTGTGATGAAGTACCTTTAGAGGTACCATTTTAGACGCACTTGTTATTTAATCAAATCCTAAGTGGCCACTTAAATGCACTTTGGAAAGTTGCTGCAATATCAAGTGTATCTGCATAACAGACATGAAAAACTCTTCAAAATGCATTTCTGTGTCCGCGAACCCATTTGATTTGTGTGTGAAGAGCTGAGAGACGAAACCATTATCTAAGTTCACGCAAAGGTCACCTCTACAGTGACCCTACTGCAGATTTTTTTCCTCAGTCAGTGCGGATGATTATGTAAATTCTGCACGCAAGCGAAGGTGAAGCGAGCATACTAAATTTCAGCTGTGTGAGAGAAATGTTTGAGGAGGCTTGTTTCACCTCTTTGCACTTAGAAACCTGAGCAGCATCAGTTGCCGAGGGAGGATTGCGGAAGGACAGGGGGATGGAAATAGAGTCAAGGGTTAAAAACGTCCCACAATCCATTTTACTGTCACTTATCCAGGTCAAGACTTGGAGGCACCAGGTTTAGCAAGGTAGTCCTCTTTCTAAGCAGCATTTTCCTGGGGTATCCTGAGCTTTTCTCAAAGGGGGTTATACCCAGAAAAGCCTCAATCGCCAACCCAGCTCTCTCTCACTTGTTTTTACTGACCCTTGTTAAGGATTAAAGGTCTATTGTGTATGAAATTGTGACATTCTGCAGTCTGCAGATTGCAAGAAATTGAGGACTCCACCACTTCTTTCCCAAGTGTTGGCTTTGCACACCAGAAAAGAAGGATGTTAAGCTGTATGTCAGTTGAGAAGGTTCCCATAGATACAGTATTATTTGGTTAATTTGTAAACCATAAGGTCACAGTTATGCAAGATGCATGTTAAGCTTGCTTGGGCTGGTGGAGAAACATGACAGACTTAAAAAAGGACATGTAAAGGTCTATTATCGGATAATAACTAGTTCATATTGTTTTGCGATTTCGACTGAAAGAGCTAAAACGGCAGTGCGCGGGGCATTAGCATAGCGTCGAGACAAATCGCTACGTTTAAAATCATTGTAAGGCTCAAAACAACATTTGGCTTATGTGGTAGTGAGGAGAGGGTTCCTACAGACAAACCAACGTGTCCATAGCTTTACAAGTGTACAGAAAGAGTCTATAGAAGTCTTAACTTCTAAGCTAGCACTAAGCTAGTATTGAAGTAGAACTTGAGAGGGAGCTGCACAGCATAGTTGGTTTAGAGATAGCTCTAGCAGTAGCTAGTACCTGTACACATTTATGAGTAGTATAGCTCAGTGGTTACTTCACTGTCACGATGTGCAGTCTTTACTCTCTTAATCGAGTGGAGTTCTTTGTTTTGCAGCTTATTCCTCTTTTGTAAGTCGCTATGGATAACACTGTCAGCTAAATGCTTAAATGTTAAATGTAAATGTAAGTATATTCAATTTC